>NC_052482.1:11418883-11691416 GCF_009730915.1 Dioscorea cayenensis subsp. rotundata
TCCCTTGAAATTGTCATTAATGTCCAAATTACATATTTCAATCATTTAAATTTTTTTAATGATTTGTTGAACTATAATATCTTCCCTTAGGTGAATTCAAATTCTATATCGATTAATCTAGATATGCATCATAGTTCTTCTCTAGGTTTTACAAGCCAATACAATGATCCTTAATTGATGTGAGTTGTAAGACGTATGTATTTATTTTTGTACACAATTCTTTGTGATTATGTGATAAGTGCTTGTGCGATATGAATGCAAAGCGTTCATTCCTTATGTTGAGCATTACTTTTCTGCTTAAATCACAGCTGACAGTCATGTAGAGTCACGAGTGGTAGGCTGCATATTACATGTTTGTAGAAATGCCTCATAGAGTCAGTTATATAAGACTAATCATTAATTGGTGTTGGCATAGCACATGTTTGTAGAAATGCCTCATAGGGTCAGTCATATCACATGTGAATTATTAGCCTATTACCACTTTGTAATTGTAGTAACTTGTCTCCTTATATTTTGTACTCATGCATTATTAGAATGAAAGGCAACAATTTAGAGATTTGGCATTGACTCATTATGTTTGTTTTTCAGAAAAATCTCATCTCTTGGATTTGATATCAAGATTTGGCTTTGCACATAGAAAGATTGGCCATATTGGTAAGTGTTTGTTTAATCGTTTTTTTTTTAGAATTCCATCAGCAAATATGTTGTTTTTTTATTTTTTTGACTTCTAGTTTTTTTCATGTGATATTTTTGTCAATTGACTTCACCATTAGATTCTTGGAGGCTTTACATTTGTTTGCATGCTTATGATCTTTGATTTGTTTATTTAAATGCATTGATTGTAAATTGTTATTGTTATTAATAGGAATTTCAAAAATGAAAAAGTATTTCATGCCAATAAACCCGAGTCCTTCATCAACTCCCGAACCATCAACAACGAATAATGAAACTCCTATTGACCAAGCTAGTGGAAAAAGACCTCGTGTAGAGGTAGAAGTTTCCGATAATGATATAGTTAGTGATCCGGGCTTGAGAAATCCAATTGATAGCTTTCCCTTAGAGATGAGGGATACATTGAGAAGGAGATACTTAGCTAAAGGGCCTTGTCAACCAGTTGGGCATCAATTTTCTCAAACAAATAAAAGGAGGTTTCTCCCTAATTGGTTTAAAAGATTTGCTTGGCTAGAGTATAGCGTTTCCAAAGATAAAGCATTTTGTTTATATTGCTACTTGTTTCCCAATAAAGGCAATAATAGCAATAAAGGTGGCGGCAATGCTTTTACGGAAGTTGGGTATAGTAATTGGAAAAATGGCATGCAAAATTTTATTGCTCATGAAGGAGGTCCGGAAAGCCCACACACATTTGCAAGAATTAAGGTCGAGCAATATCAAAACCAAAGGGAGAATATTGATTTTGTTTTTTCTTCAAAGAATGTTGCTAATGAAGATGAGTATCGTGTTCGGTTGACAACAGTTGTAAGAGTAGCTCGATATCTTTTGGGTGAAGGATTGGCTTTTTCGAGGACACGATGAGTCACCAAAAATCAATGCACCGAGGCCATTTTTCTTGAACTTTTAAATTGGTTTTTGTAAGTATAATGAAGAAGCAAACAAAGTGATGCTATCAAATGCTCCTAAAAAACAATCAATTGACTTCATCTACCATTCAAAGGCATATTATTGAAGCTTGTGGAAAGGAAACTAGAAAAGTCATTTTGAATGAGATCGGAGACAAGTTCTTTTCTCTTTTGCTTGATGAGGCCCGAGATAGTTCTATGAAAGAGCAAATGGCTGTGGTTTTGAGATTTGTCAATGATGTAGGAGAAATTGTTGAACGCTTTGTTGGAGTGGTTCATGTAATCGAGACTTCTGCACAGTGTTTAAAGAATGCTGTTGATGAATTCTTTGCGATAAATGGGTTGTCACTGTCAAGACTTAGAGGTCAAGGTTATGATGGAGCTTCTAATATGCGTGGCGAGCTTAATGGATTGAAAGCACTCATTCTAAATGGAAACAAGCATGCGCATTATATTCATTGTTTTGCTCACCAACTCCAGTTAGTTGTTGTATCTGCTGCAGAGGAAAATCATGACGTGAGTCAATTCTTTGATTACGTTTCTATGATTGTGAATATGGTTGGAAGTTCATGTAAAAGGCATGATGCTCTTCGACAAGCACACCATGATAAAGTTGTGCAAAAACTACAAAGTGGTGAGATTTCAAAAGGGCAGGGTCAAAATCAAGAAATAAGCTTAGCTCGACCAGGTGCTACTCGTTGGGGTTCTCACTATAAAACATTACTCCGCCTATTTGATATGTGGGATTCATTGGAAGAGGTGCTTTTTGCAATACAACAAGATGGTGAGATAAAGAAAAATCGAGGCACTGCTAGGGGTTTGTTGGATAAAATGGGTTCTTTTGAGTTTGTATTTCTGGGAAAGTTAATGTTGTATATTTTAGGAGTGACGGATCCTTTATCAAAGATTCTACAAGCCAAAGATCAAAACATAGCCACTGCTGTTCGTATGGTTGAAGCATTGAAATGCAAGTTACATGCATATAGAGAAAATGGTTGGGAAAATTTGTTGAAGGAAACCACTGAATTCTGTCTAAAGCATAAAATTAAAGTACCAAGCATGGACGAAATTATCGAAAGCCGTCGTATTACACTTGTTGATGGAGAACCAATGACTTATATTCATCATTTCCGTGTGGAAATCTTTGCAACGGTATTTCATTCTATTTTCATTTTCTTATAATTGATAAATATGTATGTTATTGGTTTTTATACTTGAAATGAATTGTCTTTTAAATATGGTAGGTAATTGATGAGGTTGCTGAAGAATTGAACAATCGTTTCAATGAGGCAAACACTAATTTGCTTAAGGGTGTATTGAGTCTTGATCCTTCCAACAACTTTGCTCGTTTTGATCATCATGAAATACTCCATCTTGCTAGATTATACTCTGAAGATTTCTCTACTGCTGAGCTTGCTGAGCTTCACTACCAACTTGAACTCTACATTGATGCTGTAAGAGGGGATCCAGATTTCTATACTCTTGTTGATGTTGGAGCTCTTGCAATAAAGATGGTGAAGCATAAATATCATATTTGTTTTCCTTTGGTGTATCGACTCATTGAGCTAGCATTGGTGTTACCAGTTGCCACAGCTACTGTTGAGAGATGTTTTTCAGCAATGAATGTTGTGAAGACCGATTTGCGCAACCGACTTGCAGATGAACTACTGTCAGATTGTTTGGTGTGTTACATTGAGAAAAAAATATTCATTAGCATTGATGAAGAAACAATTATGCAAAGGTTTCAAAAGTTGGCATCTCGCAAAAACTATTTGAAACCTCTCAAAGGTTCCGGTGCTTGAAGTACTCCATTGGTTAGGAAAAATTAGTTGTTATTCATGTACTTGTGTATAATAATGAAGTTTTTTTGAATTAATTTGACTTTCTTGTTATTGAATAGATCAATTAACTTTTGTTATGTTTTTTATGTATTTATGTTTCATGTTTGTATGCCAAATTTTTTGTTGACCGGTCGGAATGTTTATTCGGCGGCTGGAAATTTTTTTTCCGTCAACTTTTGCCCCACCCTCTGACGAGTCCTGGCACCGCCACTGTTCAGAGCAGAACAAAGAGGTGTATGATTTGCTTTATACTCTTTTTATTGCCTATATTTGTCTTGTTTGCCATGAGTTTGCACTATAATAGAAGATTTTGTTGTGACATTAACCTTTGCTTTTCAGATTTATTTTTTATTTTTTATTTTTTGCGGTGGAAAAATTGAGATTGGAGAATGAGCAGGGCATTTATCTTTTTGAAAGAGCCTTAGTAAAGTTGTTTTGTTTTTTTTTTGTTTTTGTTTTTGTTTTTGTTTTTGTTTTTGTTGGTTTATTTGTTTGTTTTTGGCAAGAATCAGGATTAATTGGTTGCTATTTTGATAATTCTTTATGTACCATCTAACTACAGATGATACTAAATTACCTCCGAAATCTAGACCAATAGGAGATAATGTAACAAAGTAGGCTAGAATGTAAATTTTTTTTCTTAATATACCATTTAAATCCTCCGAAATCTATACCAGTAGGAGATAATGTAACATGGTAGGGTAGAATGTAAAAATTTTTCTTGTCACCCTTTAAATCCAATTAAATCATGAAAACATCAATTTTTTTTTCAAAAAAAATTAAACTAAAAAAAAAATGTCATATTTGATGTTTTGCGCATATAAAAATATATTTATCCAAAGTAATTACTTGTAGATAAGAAAAATATTTGAGGTTTAAATTTTTTTTTCAAATATTAAGTTGGAGAAACTTTATTTTTGTTTATAATTAAGATAAAATAATTAAGTTTGACTTAAATAATATTAATAATAACTAGTGTTATGCCCGAGCTATACACGGAAGAGATACACATATGTTAAAAATAATATTCTCATATGACATAATTGTCATGATTTTGATAATAATGTTTAAAACTTAACTAAGTATTCTTTAGTCAAACTTTCAAAAATAACACACTTAATATAAATATTAAAATTATAATAAAATAAAGTGATATAAAAAAAAATATTTATCCTTTGTAAATTAATAAAAAATACCATTATAAAATCATATATAAAGATGAATTCATGTTACATAATATTTATAATTTGTTCTCTTCAATAAATAATAATTAATTTAGGAGTAAATTGCAAATACCTTTGGTTTAGCAAGGTAGTCCTCTAATAATTTGTAACTAATTTAGAACTAAATTACAAATATTTTCATGTTGTTCCAATACAACCCTGCACTAACTGCCAAATAGATCTTTAAATTAAGTTGTTCCACCTTTTAAGCCTTTCATCTGTTGTAATATTAATATGGTGGGGAATGAATAGGCCTTCATCCTATTGATAAACTCTAGGTCTTCCATAATGAATAAGAGGGTAATTTTTTTGGTGGGATACCTTAATATGCTCGTGCTTCATTTTGAGCACCTTTTTTTAATTTGTATCAAAGTGAGCACTTTAATTTAATTTGCTTTCACAGGGAGGGCACTGTGGCTATTCCAGTGATTGAGAGCTGATGTGTCAACCGGAGATCTGACGTGGAAATTTAATTCCCACCTGACTTGCCCCCATGGAAAAGCCACGTGGACAACTTATCCACGTCACCCAATTCTAAGCCACGTGGACAACTTACCCCTTTCTTCTCCCTTCTACTTCGTCTCCTTCGCGTTCGTTCACAAAGAGAGCAGAGGTTGCCCTAACTATCTCCCGTCGTCCACCTTCTTCTCCTCCTTGTTTGCCGAAATAGAGCAGAGTTCCTAGAGAGAGTAGGCGGTGAGAAACCAGGGACGCAGAACACCTCCAGAGCGCACACCAAGATACCAAATTGACTGACCACCTAAAGCTAGGGTAAAAAAAAGAGGGCAGAAGACTATGCTAAGAAGGAAAGATGCAGCTGGGAAAATTGGATTTTTCAATGGAAAGGTGAGCAAGAAAGGAAAGAAAATCACTTGCAGCATATGTGGAGCTGCAGGACATAATAAAAGGTTTCATGGACAACAGGTAATTTAATGATAGTAAACAAAAGTTTTGGTTTGTAATTCAAATCCAGCTTGTATTCATCTCCATGGAACTAACACTGGCAATGGTGGCCATGGAGAACAACCCGGGCCTTCAGCAACATCTCTGCCCCAAGATGAGGTGATTTAATCACATGCTATGAATTGAAGTCCAGCAGGTCCTAATAATTACATTGTCCTTTGCAGACTTATGACCCTATGAGTGGAATAGATCCACAAGTTCTGGAAGATCATTTGCAATTGGTAAGAATGTTGGTGGATCAATTTAATTTTACAATTTTGATCTTAGTTTGTTATTTTATAAACTATCAGGTTGATCACCTAATTGAATCACAATTCAGTGAAAAATTGATGCATCTCAAAATGTCCAATTAGAACCTTTGTAGGTACTGCTATTGAAATTTGGCACTACAGAAGTAGGACTAACTTGCAAACAATGGTGCTCAATTATTTATGCTCTTCAATAATATAGGGTATTAAATCACAAGACCGGGATGCACACAATGCTGAAGAAAGTAGGCCGAAATTGAAAAAACTTCAAACAAGGAGACAGAAAAAGAATGCCACAAATTGCAGCTAATCCAGTTGAGATGGACCAGACTCATGCAGAACCACAGGCTCCTACAGAACCAGTACAAAAGAAAACCATAGGTCAAAGACATTCTGCAAATTCAGAACTTGCAACAAAAAAGAGAAAACAATGGATTCCATAACCTACCAGAACTACTAACCAAAAAGGAATATGCTACTCTTGAATTTTGTGTTTAATTTTTGTAAGTATGTCGTATGGAATGCTTAAAGAGAATGTAAAGATGCTAATGATAATTTTGTTATGATGCAGTGTATGTAATTATGTTTTAAAGATGTAATTAGAGCCTAATTAAAGGCAATTTTGTTATGACCAGCTAAACTTTCCAATTATAAATTTCTGTTTCAATAATTGTGTCTCACACTTGAATGCCATGTATAACTGCATATATTGTGTAAATTGGCTAGATTCAATTATAAATTTGTGTTTCAACAATTGTGTAACTGCCATGTATAACCAAAAAGGAAGATTCTAATCTTGAATTTTGTTATTTGTGAATGCCATTGATTCACAATAATTAAATTGAAGTTTAAACCATTGATCACACTTTGTAATTCAAAATGATTAACCTCATAATAGCAGATAAGCTTTTTAATAACTTTCACAATTATGATATTTTCAGTGTCCAAATTTTAGTTGTCCATTTACAAGATAAGAAAAGGGGGATAAATCAAAGTCTCCAGTTTGAACAGCTGGCCCTAGATACATTGCCATCTCCGGTCTCTGCCTCTACGGTCACTTCGAGTGTAGATGCAGGTGTGGGGAAGTAACAAATTTGGCCAGATTCATGGTTAGGGCAAACAAGCTTTGCTTGCAGAGCAAGGGGAGCTCTGCTCTCTCTGTGAACGAACGCGAAGGAGACGAAGTAGAAGGGAGAAGAAAGGGGTAAGTTGTCCACGTGGCTTAGAATTGGGTGACGTGGATAAGTTGTCCACGTGGCTTTTCCATGGGGGCAAGTCAGGTGGGAATTAAATTTCCACGTCAGATCTCCGGTTGACACATCAGCTCTCAATCACTGGAATAGCCACAGTGCCCTCCCTGTGAAAGCAAATTAAATTAAAGTGCTCACTTTGATACAAATTAAAAAAAGGTTCTCAAAATGAAGGACGAGCATAATAAGGTATCCCACCAAAAAAATTACCCTGAATAAGATCAATCCTAATATAATGTTGTGAAGTTTATATTTTAACGATATTTTTATATCAAAGTGGTATCAAATTTTGAAATTATAAAAAAAAATTTGAATTATAAATATATTTGAAATTATAATTTGCTTTTAAAGTTTTGGTACAAAATTAAAGATAATTATAAATATTTTAATATTGTTATAATATTATAGGATTTTGGTGGCAAGCTTTTAATGAGTGCTTGACACATGGCATGAGATTTTCATACTTTAATATATATATATATATATAATTTAATAATGGCTATTAAATAATTTTCATAATTGCATCAAAAGTTTTTGAATTTTGGTATATTTGGCACCTAAGGTGAGAGTATTTTGATAAAATGATAATTGATAATATAATATTCATTGGGTAAATAACTTGAGTGGATGTCGTACTATGATCATTTTCATTTTGAGCAATGAACTTCAATTTATATCATTTTAGTAACTTAACTTTAATTTGTGTTCACCGGGAGAGTATCAAGAGGATTCTGGAGAGAATTTGATGCTGAATTTGCCACATTAACACCATATCACTGATCCATCTGCATACATGGATATGACACATCATTAAAAGGGGCACGTGGCCACTCTTAGTGACACGCCACATGCCATGTCGGCCTGGCAAACTAGTCAATAACAAATAGTAACATGGCTCTCTTTGATGATGTGGCATATCTACATACACTGTATATATGTCATCATATTATACCCAGAATCCGCTTGGTATTATCTCATTGAACACAAATTAAAGCTGAGTGACCAAAATAATACAAATTGAAGTTCTATGCTTAAAATTAAAAAAATGACTATAATATGGTGCCCATCTAAAAATTTACCCTTGTTCAATATTTGTTGCTATGTTTGATAATGTTACATTCCAACTACATTACATTATTGTGTTGTCAACCAAATAGGAGTTGCATATATAAATTTGGTATAATACCCTAGTTGGTCCCTCTACTTTTCTCTTTGTTCCTTTTTGGTCACTCTACTCAGAAATGCTCCCGACTAGTCTCTCTACTTTTGAAAATGTGCCAACTTAGTTAAAAATGCTCCCAACCAGTCTCTCTACTTTTAGAAATGTGCCCACTTAGTCCCTCTAAGTGGGCACATTTTTAAAAATAGAGGGACTGGTTGGGAGCATTTTAACTTAGTGGGCACATTTTCAAAAGTAGAGGGACTAGTCGGGAGCATTTCTGAGTAAAGGGAACGAAAGGGAAGAGAGAGAAAAGTACAGGGACTATTTTGGTGATTATACCTATAAATTTCTGTCAATATGACTTAGGAATCACATTCCTAATAATTCGATTCTAAAGATAATGTAAGATTCCATGAACTAAATAGCACGTTAATGTCAATGACAATTCTAATTTGATGACACATTTAAAAACCATAAAATATTTATAAAATTCTCAAATTATTCTTCTTGGTGCTTGTTATTTTTAATAAAATTATTTGAGAAAAAACTATGATTTTTCTTAAATTTTTTTAAAGTAGGTTTATCCAATTTTTTTAAAAAATTATTAAATCGTCAAAATAAAACATCATACTTTTATTAATCTTTTGTTTTTCATAATTTGGTGAATTACCTTTTATTGTCTTTTCTTTTAAAGGGCTTGTTGGACTTTCGTCAAGTATTTTTTTTTTATTTCTTTGCAAGGTTTTCCCAAAATATATTACTTGGGCCTCCATAAGTATATTTTTGTCTTTCAATTTACCCACAAGAATGTTTATATCTTATCACATACTAAACATTTAATAGTAATCAATATGCAATAACTAGATTTTAGTTTTAAATAGGTAACCTGAATTGATCCCTCTACTTCTGAAATGCTCCTAACTAGTCCCTCTGCTCTTTTTAGACTAAGTGGGCTCATTTTCAAGAGTAGAGGGACTAGTTGGGAGCATTTCTGAGTAGAGGGACTAAAGGGGCAGAATGACCTAAGTAAAGGGACCATTTAGGGTATTCTACCTTTTAAATACCATTAAGAAAGCATAACCTCAAAAAAAGAGGAAGTGGGATATTCATAAGTCACTTACAATTCAATGTTTTAAAAATTAGTTTTTTTTTTTAACTTAAATTACACTTCTAACATTAACTTAAAACATCTTCAATTCTATGTTTGTTTGATAAATTATCATATTACTTTGGTGTAATTGTCATACAAGTCCCTGTAATTTTGTACTTTCTACCCTTTTAGTCCTTGCAATATTTTTAGGTACAATTAAGTCCCCAAATTTGGTCGAGTTGGGTCGTTCTAGTCCACGGCAATATTTTTTGGTATAATTAAGTCCTTGCAATATTTTTTGGTAGAACACTGGGATATTTACGCCGCAGACTAGAATGACCCAACTAGATCAAATATGAGGACTTAATTGTACTTAAAAATATTATAAGGATTAAAAGGGCAGAAAGTACACAAATACAGGGACCTGTACGATAATTAAACCTATTACTTTTCTTCATGTCTGCCTTTTTTTAAATATCTTTGAACTAAAGCATTTTACTTTTATTAAACTATTTTTTTTTAAAGAATTTAGTGAATTATCTTTCATTGTTTTATAGAAGATGATGATGATTGAAAATGTTTACTTTTTCTAAACATGTTTAGTTTGCACTGAATCAATATCTTAAATTCTTATTAACTCAATGTTTAATTTTTAGATTTTCATTACACTTGGATTTCTTAGATTTTGGCCTATCATTGAATTTTTGTTTTCAATTGAGTAATGTTTAATAGCAATGGAGTTGATGTTGTTTACGTTTATTTTATAAAATTCAGATCCTATTGTAATACAGGCGCATAAAAAAAATAGGGTAAATGCTGCTGATTTTTTTAAAAAAGTATTTGCAACAGACATAGTTTGGTTGCAAATTATAATTGCAAGAACATACTCTTTTGTGACAGCACGTAATTTGTCGAAAATAATACCCATTTGCGGCTGTTACAATTGAGTAGCAAATAATACCCATTTGTAACGGTTATAATAGATTCGCAAATAATACCCATTTGCTAGGGCAATCAAATCATCAAAAATGTTATATGTTTGCGACGACCATCATTTGGTAGCAAATACAACTTTTTGCGACGGCAATCTCGTCAGTACAAATAATAGTTATTTGTGACCACCACATTTGGTCGCAACTAATATGCGTTTGCGACGGCTCAATACCGACGCAAAAAACAAGTCGTCACCATGTTTGTCGCATTATCAATGTTTTTTGCTATGAAACATCTTACTTTTTGCGACCACCTTTACCCATCGCAATAAGTACCTTTTGCCACAGTGAGTTGCAAAAGGTATCTTTTGCGATGGAAGCAGATACGACTGCGTTCGGCGGTAAAATACCGTCGCAAAAGACCATTTGCGACGGCAATTAATCTTTTGCAACGGCAATGGGTCATTGCAAAAGGTCAATTTTCTTGTAGAAGGTCTTGTTAGACTCTTATGGGAATTTAACATTTGATTCTAATCCAATTACAATTTTAAAACTAACTTTTAAATATTTTTTTAGCAATATAAGCTTTAAAAAAGAAGAAACAAACTATAATTCCTTCTTTTCTCACAAGCTTTGGGGAAGAGGTGAGGAGTAAATTTGATGCCCTTAACTTAGGAATATTATCAGGCCTTGTGCAGACTATTACAAAGTTCAATTATTGATAACTGACATCACTGACTAATTGCTTACCTAAGATAAACTCTATTATTAGGTTTCCTTTCTCGTGAAGAAAGTTTTCTTGGTCTTTTGACTATTTTAAGCACTTAGCTTCAATTATTGTCTTGGGTCTTCTATCTTCACATGCTTATTTTGTATAAGCTGCTTTCCTGACCATTTGAGCATAGGCGTATGTCATGCTTTAATAATGTGTAAAAGAATTTCCTCCTTTTTAGTGTTATTGATTGAGACCTCAGGCGCAAGGTGATGGAAATCTATATAGATAATAGATAGGCCTGAAACGCGTTGATGATCACTTTCCTAAAAGCGTTATTTGCCCCCTCTCCTCTGAGATTGATGTAGGATTTGAATGCAAATAGCTTTAGTGGATAAGACAAGTTTTTGTATTTCTGCACCCAGCACTAGTGAAGAGAAAACCCGGGATTGAAAAAAAAAAGTACTGATTTTCTCTTTTATTTTAAAACTTAATATTGTTTGTAATGTCTGAAAACTCATTTCTGTTCGTATTAATAGATTGTGAACGGACATGTTTTCAAAAGATACAACCTTTTAAAATATCGTATCTATTATCAATGAAAAGATGCAAATATCATATCTATGAGACAATAACGAAGAGATGTGACTTTTCTATCCGTTGTATATAAACAACTAGATGTATTTTTTTAAAACGACAACTACCTGATAAAATACACATATTTATAAAAGATATATTTAAGTTATCGTTTAATTAGATAAGATATTCAAATTTGAACAATATGATAATAATAATTTTATTAATAATCCGGTTATTATAAAATTTTCCAACAATCCCCCACTTGTTCAAAATTGAATTTATATTCTAAAGAAGACTAAATCATGCTTATGCATAAAATAATGTATCTTTCGATTTGAGGATTACCTTAGTATAATAACACAAAGTGCAATCGAAATCTCTAGTAGCATGAAGCTTTGAACTAGTTATTCCTTATGATAACACTGGTATTATTATACACATAAACATTATATCCTTTTATTCCAATCAAACACTCGCTTAGCACTTATTATGGCCATGTGCTATCCATTTTCATGAACTTTTATGAAAGCAATCTCCTAAGCTTTCAATCAAAACGGCACCAATTCTAAGTTCACATAGGTGAAATTCTTCTAGTGTCTTTGTCACTTTTAAGACACTTGTTCCCAAAACTGAATTTCATTAAGAGTTTTGACACTCAACCCTCTAAACAGTGACAATAAGTACTTTTATCACAATTTGGCCAATCAAATTTAAGTACTTAAGCATCCATTAATCAATGACTTGTTTTTACCCTTTGAACTTAATAATTACTCATTTCATAATTTTGGGTAGGGTTGCCATCATTGGTGGATAAATCTAGGAGTTTTAAACCCATCATTCTAGATGTTGATTTTACTAAATCTCTTGTAAGAGGTTTAGTGAAAGGATCGGCCAAATTCTTATTAGATTCCACAAATGTGAGGGAGATAATTCCATCTTTAATTAATTTCCTCACATAATCATGTCTTAAACTCATATGTCTAGACTTTCCATTATAAACATCACTATATGCTCTTGCTAGAGTGGCTTGACTATCACAAAATATTGAAATTGATCTTACATTATTTAAAGTCAATGGAATTTCTAAAAGAAAGTCCCTCAACCACTCAGCCTCTTTTCCTGTTTTAGTCAAAGCAACAAACTGCGACTCCATGGTCGAGTAAGTTATTAATGATTGCTTTTTGGATTTCCAAGAGATTGCACCACCTCCTAAGGTAAACATCTAACCTGCAGTAGATTTGCTATCTCCTAAATTCAATATCCAACTTGCATCAGTATATTCTTCTAAAATAGCAGGAAATTTTAAATATTGTAAGGCAAGGTCCTTAGTCTTTTGAAGAAAACTAAGAATTCTAGCAATAGCCTTCCAATGTTCCAAACTAGGGTTGCTAGTAAATCTACTTAATTTACTAACATCAAATGCAATATCTGGTCTAGTGCATTGCATGCCATACATTAGACTTCCGATTACGCTTGCATACTCTATTTGTACAACTGCTCTTCCATCATTTTTTTACTAATTTGATACTTCGATCATATGGGGTGTTTGCCTCTTTAATTTTTAAATGGTTGAATTTATTCAAAACTTTTTCAATATAGTGTGATTGATTTAATACATAACCCCCTACTTTGTTTTGGTTTCCCAAAATGGTATCAACTTCTACAAGATCTTTCATTTTGAATTTGGAAGATAGAAATCCTTTTGTTTCGATTACATCTTTCATATCATTGCTACCAATTAACACGTCTTCCACATATAAACAAATAATTACTATATAATCACAACATGATTTACAATATATGCATTTATTAGCAACATTATGTGTGAAACCAAAGTATAATATGGCATCATCAAATTTCTTGTGCCAACTCTTAGGTGCTTGCTTTAAACCATATAATGATTTAATTAACATACAAACAGTGGAAAGCTGATTTTGTACTTCCAAAATAAATGTTTTAAGGGCATCAACAATAGACAAACACTCGGGAAAAATCATCATTAAACACAATATAGTAACGATGACCAAAAATAGAAATGACTTTAGAAGGCCCCAAACATCACAATAAACTAGATTAAATGACGACCGACGAGACACTAGAGTAGAACGTTTAAAGGTAGCACGATGATGCTTACCCAACTGACACGACTCACATTGAAACGACTCAACCCGAATCCAAGGCAAAGTCTGCTAAAGAAGACTAAGAGAAGGATGACCCAATCTACAGTACCATATGAGTGATGACTTGGTGTCCGACATAGAAATTGCTAAACCACAAGGACTATCATCACGCACCAATGTATACACTCCGTCACCACGATTACATTCCAATTTAATCCTTTTCCCCATCCGCAGATCCTAAAAAGTGTAGTGAAAAGGGAAAAAAATCACACTACAATTCAACTATTTAGTGAACACAAAAATGGATAGCAAGTTGACAATAAATTCAGGTACAAAAAGAACATCACTTAGTCTAAGCTGAGAGGAAGCCTGCACAACTCTTTCACCGAACACTAAGCAAGATCGTCTATCGGCAATTGCCACAGAACGAAAAACTGATGGAGAAAGATTTTGGAAAAAAAGATTTAGTACCTGTCATGTAAGAGGAGGCCCCAGAGTCAATAATCCAAGAGTTGTCCCTGTAAGTAAAAAAAGGCATTACTTGAGGAAATAGGAGAAGAGATTATGGCGTGAGAAATCGTGCTATGTAGCTGCTGGAATCGCGCAAAGTCAGCCTGAGAGATAGTGATTAACTATTCAGCACCAAAAGTAGGTAATAGATCGGCCACCTTTATACTAGCATTGGCCACTGCCGGGTACCATACTTATCCCAACAATCATTCTCAGTGTGGCCCATCCATCGACAAAAGGTGCACACAAACCTACCTCAAGAATCACCATGGCCAGCTCCTCGACCACCATGAGATGGGTCTGTACCACACCCACGAGACGAAGACATGATGATGAAGAGACAAATCTTTCAGCAACGAGACAAGGGCATCACTGGTGAGGCCTGAGGAACATCACCAAGTGCCTGTAGAACAACAGGAACGACGAGAGATGAGTGGCGGCTAGCGGTAGAGGTGGCGGAAGGGAGTTAAAGGCTAGGGTTTGGAGTGGCGGCTAGGATTTTGGGTGGCTGCTAGAGTTTAACTTAGTGCTATGGTACCATGTGAGAATAGGAAAAATAATTTGTATATCAATTAGGAAAAGAGTACAAGGGTATATATAAAGAAATATTAGGGTTTTGTGGTATGGGCCCAATATGACCCATTAACCAATTTAAACTGCAACATTAAGTTATATTTTAGTCCTTCCTTTAGTGTCTCAAACCATGTAAATAGAGGATCTGATTCATTCTTAATCATTAAGAACCATAAAATTGAATTAAAATAATTGAACACTAATACGAGAATAAAGTTAATACATAATCTAATATCACATCATTGGCTAGTCCTAATCATAGAATAAAAGATCTACTCACTCATGTTTGATTTACAAGCCATAATAAGATTCATTTTAAACAAATTTCTAAACATGAAATAAATCAAGAAAAAAGTTGAAATGAAGAAACCCCTAATCCTCTGCATGTAATATTCTTGTATATCAATGAATCGCCCTTGATCTTCACTTTCTCCATCTTTTTAATAGTCTTTAGATGATGGAGAAGTAGAACCCTAGCATTATTGCCCAAAGATGCTTCAAAGAACTACTTGTCGGGCTTTTATAGTGAAAGAACAAGCTAAGGTTTCAAAAATCAGCCAAAATCCAAGAGTGTGCTACATGGCACGAGCTGCTTGTGCTTCTTCTAGTTTTGTTCTGCTGTTGATGTTTAGAATCGGTAAGAAGTACACCCATTCAATCTAGCATGAGCAGCCTATGCTTCTTGTTAGTTTTTATTTCAACACTCTCTTTTCGCTTATAAGTTGATTCTTTCAATCTTTCTTTAAAAATGATTCATAGAATTATGGAATTGGGTCCGATTTTCACTCATATGCACACAAAATTATTGAGAAATAGTAATCCCAGCTAGGGGAGAAAAATTCATATAAAACATGAATGAAAAATGCATAATTGACTAATAAATAACACCAAAATTAAGTTTAATATATTATGCAATTTTTAATAATTATCAATTATGTAACTACTATTTTTGTGTTTTTAGATTTCTTGTCAAAGTCGAATAATTAGATTAGGTCGAAAAAGGTGAAGCTATGTGCTTTTTTTTCAGGAGGTTTCTTTTAATTTTTTTTAAAGATAACTATTAAACCATGGGCCATGGCTACGTCATTATATAATCTTCTTTTCTCAGGACATAGCCATGAGAGTTACCATTGATTAGCACTTCACTTTAGAAGTTGGAAGGCCGTATAAGATCCATCAAATCCATGTCCCTACAAAACCTTAAGCCAATAATTAATACGTCTCTTAAGAAATCCCAGTTGATCATATAAAAAACCTTGACATTCAATTTTGATTTTGTAAGTCATGAATTTGTGTTTTTAAAGATTAAAAATAAATTCCTTTGTCACTGCGTAGTATTCGCAATACTTTACCTCTCATAAAAGACCATTGATAAGTGTTAAAGAAAAAATTATTACCCACAAATTTATTTATTTTTATAATAGCAACAAAAAAAATGTGTTTGTGTTAAAAAAAACAATAATAATCTCACGTCATCAATTTCCACATGAATAATGCTATATGGAGCGAACCAGTCACACGAACAAGCCACACGACTGACGTGGCTGGTGACGTGGCTGGTTCTCTCTCTAGATTTCATTTTTATTTTGTTGGTTTTAAATTAGGGCGATAATGTTCTCTCTCTATCACGTGATGGTTGTACGTCGCTCCCCCCTCCTCTCTCTATTACTCTCTCTCCCTCACGTGTCTCTCTCTCCACCTGACCTCCCTCCCGCCGCTCATCCCTCCTCTCTCTCTTGTCCCACCGGGCTCCGACGCTGATTCTTTTCTCACGAGTGATCGGCAGCCACACGACGGAAGTCGTTTCCTCTCTCTCGTCTTCTCTCTTTCTCGTATCTGGTCTCCCCTCTCTTGGTTCCTGGCTCCAGTCTGCCACTCCTCCTCTCCTCTCTCCTGCACCAGCAATCCCAGTCGTTGTTTCCTCTCTGCTGTGCCCCCAATCCTTGGATGCCACTCCCTTCTCGGTTCCCAGCTCTGGTCCGCTGCTCCCCTCTCCCAGCTCGGTTTGGCTCCAGTCTGCCACTCCCCCTCTCCTCTCTCCTGCACCAATGATCCCAGTCACCGTTTCCTCTCTGTTGTGCCCACGCGCCCGGCAGCCACTCCCCTCTCGGTTCCCAGCTCTAGTCCGCAGCTCCCCTCTCCCAGCTCGGTTCCTAGTTCTGGTCCCCAGTGATCCTGGCCACCGGTTCCCTCACTCGATCTGGTGGTATTAAGGTACATAATATTTAACAATCATGAATTTTAAGGGGTCATAATTTTCACAAATCCCATTTTAAGGTTCATAATTTTCAGTAAAAAAAAATGAGTCAATAAATATTATGTGAAATCTTAATTTTTGATATAATGTTGTCTGATCTTTTAATGCATTTTTGGTATAATGTTGTCTGACCTTTTATGATGTTGTCTGATCTTTTATGATTTTTTTTTAATTTTTGGTATAATGTTGTCTGATCTTTTAATGCATTTTTAATCTCTTTTTTTTTTGTGATAGTTGTTATTTAATTTTGTAACCTGTGACATAACCTAATCAATATAATACAGCCAAGATTATGAATTAGTCGTTTCTTTCAATTAGTTGTGCTAGATATCAATTAGTCAATTCTTTCACAGCCTTTTTTCATCCAAGAATGAGTGAAATTTATTTTAAAATAAATTCTAAAATCAGTAAATAAAATCAAATTATTTATGAATTAATTATTTGTCTAATTTGTGTTTAAACATATACCTAAAGCAAGAACATGGAAGAAGTGATACTTTGGGTATTCTGAGCAAGAAAAAGATAATGCTGAAGTTAGATGTTTAAGTCATAAAAAACATGCCACAGAAAAACCGGTAGATTTGGATTTAATTGAAAATATTGTGGCAGAGACCGGTATGATGCTTGATTCTGAAGAAGAAGTTTATAAATTGTATATCCAGTATGCTTGGCGTGAAGGGTTTGGTATCAACAAAAAAAGCATGAGATTAAGTGATGATGGAAAATTGAAATATTACACACTAGCATGTGCAAGAAGCGCCAAACGAATATGTACTTCAAAAAACTCCTTCAACCAAAGGCTATCCACCAAAGTAAATTGTCCGGCAAAGATTAATGTCATTGTTGGCAATGATAGGCGATTTACCATTTCTAGTGTTAATTTGGAGCATAATCATGCACTTAGCCCACAAAAAGCTCATTTCCAAAAGTGCAATAAAAAAATTGATGCATATGTGAAAAGAAGGCTTGAATTAAACGACCAAGCAGGGATAAGTCTAAGCAAAAATTTTCATTCCCTAGTGGTTGAAAGTGGGGGTTATGAAAATTTAACATACACTGAAAAAGATTGTAGAAATTATATTGCGAAAGCAAGACAATTAAGGTTTGGCGTTGGAGATGCCGCGGCACTTGGAAAACATGTCTCTCGCATGCAACAAAGAAACACAAAGTTTTTCCATTTGATTGACATGGATGAGGAAGGTCATTTGAGAAATGTCTTTTGGGCGGATGCGAGGTCTATAGCTGCTTATGAAGCTTTTGGTGATGTAATTTCCTTTGACACAACATACTTGACGAATAAGTATGACATGCCATTTGCTCCGTTTGTCGGTGTAAATCATCATGGGCAGATGGTATTGTTTGGGTGTGGTTTATTGTCAAAAGAAGATACAGAAACATATGTTTGGCTCTTTAAAACTTAGCTAGAGTGTATGTCAGGCAAGGCTCGTAAAGCAATTATTACAGACCAGTGTATGGCTATTCAAGGTGCAGTTAGATTGGTTTTTCCAAATTCCCATCACCACCTTTGCCTTTGGCATATCATGAAGAAGGTTCCTGAGAAGCTTGGAGGTTTAAATGAATACAAAGCAATCAAGAAGATTTTGAAACGCATCACGTATGAAGCATTGGATATTCATGAGTTTGAAGACATATTTGAAGATGATGGCGGACTATAACATTGAGAAAAATGAATGGCCGAATTCTCTATTCAAAATTCGTGATCGTTGGGCTTATATATATGTTAAAAGGCATATTTTGGGCTGGAATGTCTACCAGTCAAAGAAGTGAAAGTGTAAATGCATTTTTTTATGGTTATGTTGGTCCAACGACTTCACTTAAGCAGTTTGTTGAGCAATATGATAATGCCTTGAAAAGCAAGATTGAGAAGGAGAACAAAGCTGATTTTGCTTCATTTAACTCGTGCTTTCCATTGATCACTGACTGCTATTTTGAGAAGAAACTACAAAAAAGCATACACAAATAAAAATTTTAAATTGTTTCAAGATGAGTTGAGAGGAATGATATATTGCAATCTAACACTCAATGGTTCACATGGGGCAGTCTGCTCAATTCAGGTGTCTGACATTGTCAAAAGGAAAGAAGGCGCATTTAGAAAGCATGTGGTATACAATGTTTACTATAACAAAGAAGAGTTTGACATTAAATGCTCTTGTCAGTTGTTCGAGTTCAAGGGGATTATATGTAGGCACATTTGCAAGGTGCTTCTTGAGAAGAATGTGAAAGACATTCCTTGTAGGTATATTTTACCGCCATGGAAGAAGGACATCAAACGCATGCACACATATGTAGTAAATTGTTATGATGATCCACAAACAAGTGAGGAGAAACAACGGTATAATAAATTGTGCTCGCATTTTCCTAAAGCCGCAGAACTTGGAGCAGAGTCAAATGACAAATGCAACTTCTTGATGAAATGTGTGGATGAGGTAATTGAGTAGTTGATGGGCAACACAACTTGCATGGAAAACTTTACACCTATGTCGTTAGAGGTGATTGATGTGCCACACCAAAAATTTTTGACTGCTTTGAAGATGAGGAGTAAGGGTCGTCCACCATCAAAAAGGAAGAAATCAAAGGTTGAAGAAATAGTAATCAGAAACAAGAAGAAGGTATTTTTATGTAGTAATCAAAAGTTGAAGGGATTATATGCATTTTTTTTTGTGTATAACATCCATGTTATTATTGGCAGAAGGCACAAACAAAGGGAGATTTTGCACAAGATGATCATTGCACACAAGAGAGCGTGGTAATTCCCTTGAAATTGTCATTAATGTCCAAATTACATATTTCAATCATTTAAATTTTTTTAATGATTTGTTGAACTATAATATCTTCCCTTAGGTGAATTCAAATTCTATATCGATTAATCTAGATATGCATCATAGTTCTTCTCTAGGTTTTACAAGCCAATACAATGATCCTTAATTGATGTGAGTTGTAAGACGTATGTATTTATTTTTGTACACAATTCTTTGTGATTATGTGATAAGTGCTTGTGCGATATGAATGCAAAGCGTTCATTCCTTATGTTGAGCATTACTTTTCTCACGTTTTTACACTAAATCTGTGTTTTTATGTTACTTTCGTGCAGGTAGGGTTGTGAGGCCGAGTATGAAGGAAAGAAGCCAATGTGGATCACAATGCACCGATTTTGGAGGAAATCTTGCTAAGGTTCAAACGCGAAGACATAGGTCGGATGTGAGATGCTAGAGTGTGTGACAACCTCCTCATATTCGAGTTTGGCACATCCATTTGGAGGGGCACAAAGGCAGTCACACTCGAGCATTCCGACTTATGCTTATAGAACAAGAGCTCCACCAACTTGCCTATCATTGAAGAAGCAAGTGATCCATGACGTGAATGTGTGCCCGTTTGCGTTACTCTGATGAAAGTATGGATTCGGGAAGCTATTCAGGCCGGATACTGTAGCAGAGCACCGTAGCAACACGGTAGCAAGTACTGTAGCAGTATTATTCACAGCCGCCCGAGAAAACAAGAGTTCAGAGAATCCACATGGGCGTGTGGAAATTATCCACGCCTGTGTGGAAATTCTGCACGGGCGCATGAAGCATCCACGCCCGTGTAGTCGCCCGATTCCAACCCTATTTAAAGCCGAATCAACCCCGATTTTACTTTTTTTTTTCCATCTTTTCCCCAACTTGAGAGAGGGCTTCGGCTAGGGTTTTGAGGGGTATTGGCTAAGGTTTTGGAGAGGTTCTACGGCTCCGACATCGTCATTCCTTAGGAAGAAGGTTGGTAGGGGAGCTTTCGTCGAGGCGTATCCTATACCAAACAAGGGAATCCTTGGACGACGAGTAGAGTACTTTCCACAAGACCATCGACACGACTATCGAGGGGGTTTCTTTATGGATTCATTGCTTTTACATTCTATTTCTTTGATTGTACTTAGCTCCATGGAGAGCTAAACCCCTAGTGGGTACTTGGGTATTTGTGAACCCTAGGATGTATTCGTTTCATTGAATCTCTTTATTAAGCTTTCAATTAATTGATGTTTATTGTGAGTTCCAACCTTGAATGCTTGATTGTATGAACATTTCCCCTAGAGTGACACTAGGGTTGAGAGTTCTCGTTGGTAACCTTGTGAGTGAGTGACACACCACGAGCGTTAGACAAAGCTAGGTTGGAGAGGTTTTAGAGGGTGAGTCGAGAGGTACAGGAGCGTCCCCTTTCCCCTCCGATGTGATAGATTCTACCTACGTTCCTCGAGTTCTTTGCGGCGTGCAACGGATGAACTTCCGCTGGGGCTTAGTTGCGCATGCAACGGAGTGAAGCGTTGAGGTGATCTTAGTATCTAGGGCTTAATCGTGGTTAGGGACCTTCCACCTGGACCAAAGGGTTAGGTCTATAATTAGGAAGAGATTTATCACTTGGAATCCCTAGAGCTCATTGTAACTCTATGCGAGTGCGAGGTTGAGAGGTTATCTAAGCTCTCCTCCGGGACATGTATAGAGTTAGGCATAGTTGACCTTAGATTTGGGACTATGTAATTAAGGATTTCCACGACTCACCATTGCATTGATTAGGAAGCATAATAGAGGGTTCTTGCACTTGAAACAATTATCCTAGGCGGAGCATTATCCGGGTACCCCATCTTTATCGATTACCTTACCCCCTTCTTTACTTTTGCTCTCTTACTTGTTGTTTTTATTGTTGAGAATTGAATCATTGTCACACTTATCATCATTGATCTTTCACATAGGTAAAAATCGAATTAAGTATTTTTTATTCCCTATTCCCTATTCCCTGTGGATTCGATACACGCTCATCCGGAATTATTACTTCTACAAACCCGTGCACTTGCGGGATATACGCAAGGGGACCTTGTTATTATGATTGTTGTTGATAAGAAAAAACTAAAATTTTGTGTTCTTGTTTGTGTTCACAGGGTTTTGGGATTGACAATGTGGAAGGAGAAACTCATTACAAGAGCACATTGATCACAAGGTTTTGGGATGAAAAAATTTGAAGATGATTGTTGTACTCTTGTTATATCTGTTGAATTCTTCTTAATGTTAATGATTAGAGTTACTTTGTTGTGGTTTTGAATTTGTGTTAATTTTGTTGGGTGCAATGGGATAGTTGGTGTGCTTTTGTTGGCAATGAAGGTCTTTTAGTTGGTTCTCATGTTCTATATTGCCTTTGAAAACACTTTTATGTTTGAAGGATGATGAGTGGTACAGGTAATGGATATTGAATTTGTGTTAATTTTGTTGGGTGCAGTGAGATATTTCATATTCTTGTTGGGTGCAATGAGATATTTCGTATTCTTGTTAATGTCAATGGATATTGAATTTGTGTTAATTTTGTTGGGTGCAATGAGATATTTCGTATTCTTCTTAATTTTGTTATTTGCAATGAGATATTTCGTATTCTTCTTAATGTCAATGGATATTGAATTTGTGTTAATTTTGTTGGGTGAAATGAGATGCCAGCAGATTTTGTATCAATCTAATGGTAGTATGTGTATTTCAAGGATGTTCTATATTGCAGTCTGTGTATTTTAGTTTGCTACAATCTAATGATTACAAACACAGATTTTACTTCACATTGATACAACAACATCAACGAAATCAACAACATCTGATGTGAGGGGCTCAAGTAGACAAATGACTTCACTCAATGCCTACAGCTACTTAAGCTTGTGCTTGATTCAATGCCTACAACTGCTTTGAGCAAACACAGCATGTCACCAACTGAGTCTCCAATGTACACAGACAGAGAAAGAACCTGGTAATAATATAAATCAATACATTAAATTTCATTTGCATGTATGTTCAGAACATTCAAAGAACCTTTTAATAATATAAATCAATACATTAAATTTCAGAACATTGAATAAAAAAAAAAGGGTTGCAAACTCGTTAACAGAGAAAGAAAAGCAACTCTAAAAATCAAGGCATAATTCTTATTGATAATAGCCATATAAGTAGTTTCCACTTAGAACCATGGTAAGACTCCTGATGTTGTACATATCAAACACATACACAAGCAATCCAATTGCATCACACGATCAACTAGAAGAAAGTCAAAATATCAAATCATTTACTTGGGCTATATAGCCAAACTACAAATGATGGCTTAAGAAATTCTTTTTCCTAAGAAACTGACTATCAAATTAAGTACTAAATAGACACTCGTTTGTAACATTATCTGAGCAACTAAAACATAAAAAGATGTTTTTCTAACTGATAGAAGGAAAAATTTTAATTTAATACTGAGTGATCATTAAGAAGAAAGGGTAAACAACGAGATCTGAATTACATATTTGGTGACAAGAAATCAGCTTCACCATTTATATTCACCAAAAATCCAAATAACTCCCCACCATCCGTGCATGTTAGTCTCTCACTAATCTTAAATGCTAGTCTCTTACTAAAAAAGAATCACTCTTTAAAAAAAAAAATCAAATTGTATTCAATAAAAAACAACTCTCTTTAATCTGTGAACATTAAATAGATATTCAACCAAGACTTATAATCCAACCAAACTCCTAGATTGAAAATAAGCTTATATCCCTAAAAATTTATTTTTGACAAAAGTGAATAAACCACTACAAATTAAAAAGAAAGAAACAAAAAAACCATGGGACCTAGAGGCCACAAACTTATCATTAACAATTCAAAACAAGAATTAGAGTAAAAAAAACCCACACACATAAATCATCTAATTAATTAGAATAATGCTGACTACATCACTAGGTTTACATATCTTCCGTACCCATTGAACCACCAATGATGATAATGCTGAACTCAAGCACGCATATTATTTCTCAAAACAAAAGGCACAATCAACTATTGACATCAAAGCAAAACCTATGATTCATATACCGCTTTCCACAAATCTAATATCCCTTTTCACCAGCATCAATCCAGTTTTACTAATCCAATCAGAAAGCAAACAAACACAATGATCATAATAACAGATAATCCAAGCAAACAAACACAATTCTCTATGCATTGTTCATACTCCTCAGTATACTATCCAGAAAGGGCATCCCAGGAGTTTCTCAAATATGTGGAGGAAATTCGCGCATTCCTGCTCTTGCTTCAAGAACTGGATAAGACTGAATTTAAGCCAAGAAAAAATTTAGACAATGAACATCATAGGCTCAGATCTTGCCCTCTATTCTTTCACATTGATAAATCAAAGGCTGCAACTGATGTTGCCACGCCACCCAATCTCCATACTCTTTTATAGAACAAATCATCATGGCCACAACATCTAAAAGAGTAATGCTATATAGAGCGAAGCAATCACATATTGATAAATCAAGGGCCGCAACTTTATAGAATTTCTTTTTTTTCCATAAAAAATTTTAACTTTTCCATAAATTTCCTAGATTTTCATCTATCCAAAGCATCAATTTTAATTTATTTTTCTTTTTTAATACCATAGGAATCCTCAAATTTGAAACACTTTTATCTTTTTTAATATATGATATATTTAATTTGATTAAAATTTTTTTAAATTACTTTTTTACTCTCATTTTTCTCATTTTTTTTTCTAGTGTGCAACTTTTAATTGCAAAGACTGAAAATAACAAAATATAAAAGAAAGTAGCAGGCAAGAGCAACCTAAATCTCTTCTAATAAAAAAAAAACAGATAAACATAATTTTAGAGTAACTAAAGCTGAGACCCAACCGGATAAAATCATTTTTTAGGGTTTACAAGACAAACATAAACTACAAAAAATTAAACAAAAGGATCTGCTAATTATTTTAGCACCTAATTCATGATACAGACAATGGGACAACTTCAGCTCACTCACTGTTATATGCACACATTTCCCCTTTTCATATGGCAAAACACTTGTTCATTTTGCTTGCAGATTGGGATTAAAAATAGAAGCAATTTAATAATGAAATCCACTATATGAGAAACATTGCTTGTAAATCCAAACAATTAGGATCAGCTCTGCAAAGTTCAGCCTATGTATTTACTGAACAATGTCTTTGCAATGGCAAGAGCATTCCCTTTGGCTTTCACAGTATACAGTTCCTGCCCAGCTTGCCAACTGTTAGAATACGAAATCCATTCTCTTCTCCATGTCTCAAGAGGAAAATAAGTGTTCTTTTTCAAACTTGTTGATAGATAGCTGAAATACATGGAAGCTCTTGGTAGATAATAGCTCTTCAGTAGTCCACTCCAAAATTTGTTCGCTGATTGCAAGACACATTTCACAAAATTAAGCATCTTTCATGCTGCTATACTCTGTATGTTTGAAATGGTTACTAACTCTGAGATAATCAGAAAAGAAATCATTACCATAGTCATGAAGTTTACTCTGATTGAACTTCGCGGTGTCATACCACATGGTTATTTGTGTTCTTGCATTCCATTCAAACTGCAGAAAGATCAGGATGATCAGTTTCACTTTATCACAAGATGGTCTAAACAGGAGTGTCATCTTACCAGCTTTCTATCTTTCTCACTTAATGCAAGTGCCTTTGCGCTTTCCAACCAGGTTCCCAACAGGAAGTTGTCGTCAGAACCTAATAGAGTGTCAATATCCTCAATGAGTTCCAGAAACTTTTGGCTTTGGATGAGCAGTCCATCAGCGTCATGTTTCTTGTAAGCCTTCATAACATCTAAGTACACTTCATTTGCTAATTTAGATAGCACTTGTCTGGTTAAATCAACCAGGTCATATCTGTCACAATAAGAAATACGAAACACATTCATATTTGTATTATGTTAACAGATACATTCTTTTTTAATGAATTTTAACTATGGGAAGGCTGTCCCTACAGCAGAGGTTTGTGCTGTAAGACAAAATTACCAAGCTCTTTCAGATACACAAATAAATATTAAAAGATGCACAATGACTGGTGACATTAATGAAATATGGGAATCCAGTGCCGAGATGCATGAATCCAAAATGAAAAGTGAACACACACAATTAA
Organism: Dioscorea cayenensis subsp. rotundata; assembly: GCF_009730915.1. Lineage (NCBI taxonomy): Eukaryota > Viridiplantae > Streptophyta > Magnoliopsida > Dioscoreales > Dioscoreaceae > Dioscorea > Dioscorea cayenensis. The sequence goes on from NC_052482.1 coordinate 11,444,867, forward strand.
TAATAACATGAAGGCTGTACCTATATGTATGACATCCAGAAATATCATTTCCTGCATCAAGAAATAACTTCAGTGCTCCAATCACTTCCTCAGTTGAATACCATAAATGTGGATGTGGTCTGTCAGAATTAATCTCCCTAAAAGCAAATCTTCTCTTCTTTACATGAAGCTTGTGAAAAGGGTCTTCTTTAGAAATTTGTGGACTTCCAAAGTACGGACCATAGTCTGGAAATTCAACTATGAAGTCCTTGTTATGATCCTGACAGCAATTCGAAAACATTTAAAAACAAATTCATGATGCTGAAGAATGCGACAACCCAAACATGGCTAACATAGACAGTCAAGGATGTAAAACCTCAAACAATTATAGCAATCATATTCATAACGAATCAGAGTCCACCAAGACAAATATAATAAAGTACTTTATATATGATGGTCACTAATTTAAAAACCACATTATTCAGAGAATGATATAGAGCTCAACCAGTAACAAATAAAAGTAAAATTAATTCTTAGACTACACAGTGCTTGCATTTGGTGAAAAATGCAAAAAAATGGAAAAAGAAAAAGGAAAAGAAAAAGCAACTGTATGCACATGCATGGTTGCCCACAACATGCATAAACATATAAACATTAGCTAGTCCATCCATTGATCTCCTTTTCATGTATACAACAGTTCTAATAATGACTTCCACAAATGGGTTTTACTGAAGCCTCTTTTCCCTATCTAGTTTAATCTATAGATCTTTATATTTCCTGTTCCTTAGAAACTGTGCCTCTAAAAAAGGGGCTGTTTACGGTATTTCTTAGGGATCTCAGTATTCATTTCTTAAGTCCCCTCAAAATAAAATGTTGAGATTGCCAGAGTTAGGTTGCTTATTGTGGATAAATCCACCTTAAATTAAGGACACAACATCATCGGTGAGTCAATACTGGACACAGGTGTGGCACTGTCTTCTCATGGTCATTTCTCAGGCCTATGTATATAAGGAATGGATTGTTAAGGTTGAAACAAGGTATTATAACAAAATTTAGCAAATCCACTAATATCATTATTGTTGACTTTAAGAGCCAAAGCTAGGCTGATATATTAGGTACTTGGACTTGCGAAACAAAAACCTTATATCTGCATACAGAATTTTCCTACTGCATAAACAAGAACAGTATTGTGATAGAACTTGCTTAACGGCATGAATTTTCCTGCTCCATTCCACAGATCATAAACATGTCAATAGGATTGTACAGTCTTTATATTGCAAGGCATTCATAAATAAGCAAATACACAACTCATTACATTATTAAGACATACTAGCATGAATCTTAGTATTACAAAGATGCAAATATGTAATAATTTTAGATTGAACATACTGCAATTCCATCAGTACAATTGTAAATTGTGCTATATAGAATTTTCCATGCTTCCTCCATTTTGGTATTCGCTTGGCCATATCGTCTATATGAGTAGCTTTTTAACCATCCCTGCATGATTTGACAAAAGAACAATTTGATTCTTCCCCACTAACTGAAGATTGTATTAACCTTCAAAAAAAAGAAAAAGAACAACTGAGAGGATAAGCAAGGTGTCAACATGATAATGAGTGGAGAATGACCTGACCATAGTTACCAGAAACGTGGTACGATCCAAGTCGCGAGATGGGTACGGATACAAGAAACGATGCTTGTAATGTATCCGATACGGTGGGAGGTAGGCTTAGTTGGTACGATTAATTCGATTCAAGATACGATTGAAAATTACATCCGAGTCGGTTATATAAAATACATACAAAATTATAAGACTTTAATTTTAATTGGAAAGAAAAAGATGTTCTTAGATTAGTAAATAGATCCAAAAGTGCATAAGAATAACACTTAATAAGAAATGAATTATGCAAACTTTAAAGAACTAATTTCATTGCAATGTTAAAGAATGTATAGATTATAATTTTATATAAAAAAATTTATATTATATAATAATTTAAAAACTTCCGCTAGATTTTAAAATAGATAGCAATTTTATCTATAACAACTTTTAAAACCTACTAAATTGTAGCATTATCTATACCTAGTTAGATAGATTTTTATAAAATCTACGGTTAATTAATTTTGATACGCCTCTCTCATCGACTCAGATCGCGTACCCAATCGATCCAGAACGAAAACGAACTCCAATTGGGTACGAGCGATGTAGATCGAACATTGGTGGGGGACTTAGCGAATCTGGTAACATTTTTGAAAATTGGTTTGGAGGGAAAACTTTTATGTGGGCTAACCACACCTTGACCCAATTTATACTAATTAAAATTAAACATTTTAAAACTAAAAAATTTGCTATTCTTAATTAATATTAGATAGTAATTAACATTAATATTTTTTTTAAAAATTTGATTAAGGGCTTTCTTAAAGTTGGGCCCCTTTTTTAAATTAACCTGTGGCCCTCATATTTGTTAAAATCAGCTTGGGGCCATCAAATCTGATTGGAACAAAAAGATAATTTTTGTGGTTGTTTTGCATATAATACACTAAACAACCTCCGTTTTTAATTTTCTTTTCGTTCAAAGTAGAAAGAATGACACCACCATATATACTCGTGTGAGTGTGTATATATACATAGTGAGTGAGAGAGACAGGAGAAGGGAGGAGGATTGCATGTGAACCACAAACACAAAGAAGAGTTAGATATCCACACAATTAGTTAGAAAGAGAGAAGAGAGAAACTAATCACATAGAGAAGAAGGATTGCACGAATGGGATGAGGGAAAGGTGGGAAAAGGAGATTTCTCCCTAAACTCACCCAAAGACTGACTGTGGGAGCTTGGGGGAAATCGAACTCCCTCACCCCTTGTAAAGGTTGATTGTGTTGCATATAGTCAAAGTTTTATATTTTGGAAATAACCTTAATAGTTACAGAAAAGTTGTGTGTTAGTTCTTCATCTGATTTTGATTCAGTATCAATTGGAAAAAGGCAATAAACATTCAATTTTCGTTTGCCAAAAAACAAGGTATTGCCAACCCCCACCACCTTTAGTGTGTTGAGCTTTCTTTCTAGCGTAACTTCATAGTGATTCAATATTTTAGGAATCCATTTTTTGAAAACTACGATCTTTGGGAGGTTTACGCATTACACAGAATATAGGATTACTTGAATCACAAATTTTATTACCGAGGCATAGGTTTTCGTGCTTAGAGAAGGGGCCTCTAAGAATATAGGTTTGAAGGTTATAGGTCACGAGTGACTAAGTCAGAGCTCTCAACAGTAGTTGGTCATACTCACAAAGGGGTACTAACAAGGCCAAACACTTTTTTTATTTGAATTCAGGGCGCTTCCTTTCTGCTTCAAGGAGTTAACAGATTTTTGAACTAAGAATTTTGTTCTTGGTCGCATGCTTTGTTTTCATATTCGACACATGTTGTAAGCTTGGGGAAATTCTTCAGTATGCCTTTCATTCTGTCATCTAAATGCTTATATAGGTCTTTTCGGAAAAATTACAAGCTTCAAAATTGGATGAGAGAACAAGCCTCATCCTCATCTTTCCTAACAAACCAAAACAAAAAAAATAAACAGAGATAACAAGCATTTAAATTCTAGGGAATTCAAAAACTGCTTGATTTTTTAAACACTCCCTCCTCAAGCAGTTTGTAGATGTCTTCAAGTCCTAATTTCCCCACAAATATGTTAAACTCATTCTTGGTAGCCTTTTTTGTGAAAATGTCTTCAATCTGCAGACTAATTGGAATATATTATATATGGCATGCACACTGTTCCATTTTCCAACTTTTCTTTATGAAATGTTTGTCGATTTCCACATGCTTGGTTTCATCATGCTGCATTTGGATTGCGGGCTATGCTTATGGCAGCCTTGTTGTAACAAAATAGGTTCATAAGATAACCGGTTTTCTATTTTAACTCTTGTATGAATGATTTTAACCAAATTAATATACAAATACCTAGGGCCATCGCCCTTAACTTAGCCTCCGCACTGAATTGAGCTACAAGCATTTGCTTTTTCGCTTCTCCATGTTACTGAGTTTCCACAAACAAAGGTGCAATATCTTGACATTGACCTTCTATTTGTTACTGAGCTTGCCCAATTTGTATCAATATAAGCTTCAATACTCAAATCTTCCGCCTTTTTGAAGAATAATCCTTGCCAAGAGATCCCTTCAGCTGTCTCATAAAATTGCATCATGAATCACAATGTTCCTCCCAAGGAACATGAATAAATTGACTCACTAGACTTACAGCAAATGATATATCTGGCATGGTGTGCGACAATTATATTAAATTCCTAACAAACCTTTGATAGGCTTCCCTATCAACTTATGGACTGGTTTTATCACAACAAAACTTGGAGTTTGCATCAACTGGAGTTTCTGCTAGTTTACACCTAAGAAGCCCGTTTCTGTGAGTTAATCAATAACATACTCCATCTGTGACAGTAGAACGCTTTTCTTCGATCTAGCCACTTCAATCACCAAAAAATATCTTAATCTTCCAAGGTCCTTAATCTCAAATTTTTTAGCTAAATCTCCTTTTAGACAGCTAATTTCAATGCCATCATCTCCGGTCACAACTATATCATCCACATAAACGATCAACACTATAATTTTCCGTGCTTTGAATGTTTGAAAAAAGTGTGTTATCTGTCTGACCTTGGGACTGTTTAAGACCATACTCTTAGTGACTGTTTAAGACCATACTGGGCTTTTTTTAATTTATACACATGGTTTCTTCCAATGCTATCTTCATTATCCTAGAAGAGCCTCCATGTATACTTCCTATTTTAAATCACCATGTAAAAATGTATTTTTGACATCCGATAGATGAAGCGGCCAATCATGGTGAGCTGCAAGAGATAATAACACTCTTGTTGTTTTCATCTTTGCCACCAGAGCAAATGTTTCTTGATAATATATACTTTGGGTCTGGGTATATCCTTTTGCCACCAATCTAACTTTACATCTTTCAATCTCTCCATTTGCCTTGACTTTTATAGTAAGCACCCATTTGCAGCCTATCACCTTTTTACCTAGTGGTAATGGACAACTCTCCAAAGTTCCATTTTTCATGAGTGCCTTCATTTCCTCCTCAACTGCCTTTCTCCATTCTAGTTGAATCATAGCATCCTGTATTCTCTTTGAAACAATGATGTTGGTCAAATTTACAGTAATGGTTCTAAAAGGGGACTTTAATTTTTAAATTGAGACATGGTTAGCAATTGGATGAAAAGTGCAAGAATTTTTTGGTTTTATCAAGGCAACTGGGACATCAACACAAGAAGACAAGTCATCATAAGTTGAAACAGGATTTTGTAAAGGAACCATACTTTTGAGATTTCAGTTGAAACATCTGGGGTAGATGAAAAATGCCGAACAAGAGATGACTTATTTTTCCCAGTGTAAACAATGAGTTCCTTGTCTTTATTCCTGCAGGTGGTTTCTGAAATCTCCCCCTCACAAATATTCTCCTCACTCCCTGTTTTTGTATCAATAGGATAACAAACTAATTTTGGAAAGGGTTCAGGAACTTCATTGTTTGAAGGTGGAGAATCTTTCAAACAGTTTAGCAGACATACTTGCAGCTCTACACTCTCCCACTTGATTTCTCTTGATAACAGGTTTAGTCCTCAAAGAATGTGGCATCCATAGTAACAAAGAATTTTTGGACTCCTGAATATCCTAGAAAAATACATTGAATTGCCTTTGGATCCAGTTTCCCTCGGTTTTGGCTATGAGCATGAGAAAAAGCTACATACCAACCTATTTTTTGGCGCAATTTCTGGAAAAAGGTGACAACAATTTGGATAGAATTCTTTTAAGACAATGAATGGAGTTTCAAATTCTAAAACTCTAGATGGTAAACTATTAATAAGGTAGGTGTTAGTGAACACTCCTTCCCCGCAAAAAAATTTAGGCATACCTCTTTCAAACATAATAGACCTAGTTATCTCAAAGATGTATCTATTTTTCCTCTCAGCCACTCCATTTTGTCAGGGCGTTTCAACATAACTAGTTTGATGTACAATTCCTTTGTTTTCTAAGAATTGATATAGTTATTAGGAAATATATCCTCTTCCATTATTTGACCTTAGAATTTAAATTTTGGTAGGTATATTTCTCTAAATAGTCTTTTACTTTTTCAAACTTACCATTTTAGTTCCTTACTTTAAATTGTAACCTTTTAGTCTCTCTACCACTTTTAATTTAGCCATGTCAATCCCCCTTATTGAGGCTTTAGGGTTAGGGTTTAGGAGGACTGACATGGCTAAATTAAAATAATAAAAAAACTAAAAAGTTACAATTTAAAGTAAAAGGACTAAAAAGTTAAGTTTGGTAAAGTAGAGAGACTGTTAAGGGAATTATACCATTTTTGTATTGAATTGTGTTTCAATCATGTTGTAAAATTTTGGAGAATGTTACACCTTTCAGACTTGCCCTTCATAAGGAAGGTCGAACACATCTTGGGAATGGTCATCAATAAAGGTTACACAATCTTTTGCCAGTTTTAGACACAACTTTGCATGGACCCCAAATATCACTATGCACTAAAGAAAATGGAGTAGACTTTTAATATGCTTGGGAAGGAAATACACACCTCTAATGTTTTGCCAAGTCACAAACCTCACAATGTAAGTCAAAGGCTTTTTTATTTTCAAACGGCAAGGGAAACAATTTTTTTAAATAGAAAATTCTAGGATGGCCAAGCCTAAGATGCTACAACATTATTTCTCTACTACTACCATTAATCTTTCCTTCTCTTCTTGCAGTAGTAAACTTGCTTGTCACCATGCTATCTTCTAAGAAAAATAACCCATTCTCTTGTTTAGCACCACTAATCATCTTCCCCGTAAGTTTGATATACAGATTGATGGAGAAAAAATCGCTACACAATCTAGTTCAGAGAAAAGTTTGCTAACTAAAAATTAATTGTATGTTAAAGTAGGAACATAAAAGACTGAATTGAGTACAAATTGTTCTGGCAATTTTATAGTCCCTTTTCCCGCATTAGGACTACATGAACCATCGGCAATTGTGACATTTTGTTTAATATAACATGGAAAGTAATTAGAAAATAAGTTTAATGAGCCTGTCATGTGATGTGATACACCCGAACCTACAATCCATAAGCTAGGATTTGTGGTATTTGCATGACAAACTAAAGGTGACTCATCTAGGAATGCTAAAGATAGATTAGGATAGGATTTAGATTGAATATTTTCACTCGTAAACCTGATTAAGGAGTTCATTTGTTCCTTGGAGAATACACTTGCTTCTGACACTCCCAAAACTACTGCATTAGAATGTTCCACCTGAATATGCATTCCTTGATTATTGTTCTTTGAACTTGACCACCATTTTTTATGTGGTAATTTACCATTCAATTTCCAACAAATTTCCTTTGTATGCCTTGGTTTTTTACAATACTCACGCCACAGCTTATCTTTCCTTTTCCATCATCCTTCTTGTTCCATACCTTCTGTTTGCTTGGATGATTCTCAAAATCAATCGCTTGCTTAGCAAGTTTAGAAGAAACATGGATGAATTTTCACCAACCACTGATCTCATCATTAATAAATATAGACTCTCCTTACACTTGATAATGCTAAACACTTCTGGTAATGAAGGAAGGTCGAGAGCTCAAAATTCTGCTCCTCTGCGGATCAAATATAGGACGTAGTCCTAAGAGAAATTGAAAAGCTATCTCTTTCTCCACTAACTTCAAATGAAGTGAAAGATCTTCAGTATTCTTCCATTCACCCTCTTGGTATATGTTGATCTCTTGGTAGATGTGGTTAAGAGCATTAAAGTACTTCACTGCGCTTGATTTTCCCTACGTTAAAGTTTTCTCCTTCTCCAGAAGCTCGAACAACATCCCATCATTCTCTTTTTTCGAGAACGTTGTGTGTACCACTTCGCATATATCCTCAAGTTGAACATAAAGTAAAGGCTTGACTTATTCTCGGCTCCACAGAGTTGAGTAGCCAGGAAATAAGTGTACAATTTTCTACATCCCAAGTATTGAATTCTGGGACTGCAGTTGCCAGTGGCTTCCTCATCCCACTGAGGAGGTCCATTTTCCCTATTCCGCAAACAAAGAACTTGACACTCTAGGACCAACGGAGAAAGTTTTCTCCATTGAGCCTATGTATCCCAATTTGTATATTCGAAGCATCAAATATTTGTGATGGTTTGGTGTGTTAGAGCTAAAAACTCCACCGGAGTTTTTCTGCTCCTTTCTGGCCGCCATCGCCATGTTGAAATCTCTTTAGAAATATGGCTTTGATACCATGCAAGCTTAGGAAAATTCTCCAGTATTTCTTTCATTCCTTCATCGAAACACTTATATAGGTCTTTTGGGAACAATTAGAAGCTATAAAATTGGATGTAAAAGAACAAGCCTCATCCTCATCTTTCCTAACAAACCAAAACCAAAAAAAAAAATAAATAACAAACATTTAAATTCAAGGGAATTCGAAAAATGCTTGATTTTTTCAACACATGTGATAAGTGCTTATCGAAATCTCAAGCATATAATTTGTTCTTTGTAGCAAATTGAGTGATTTTGGTACCTAATTCATTTATGTTTCATGTTTAGGCTCTGTTAGATTTTTATATTTTGATATTTTGTACTAGCGGGCCCTATATGGGTACTACATAAGCTTAGGGGTCTTATACTAAAAAGTATCAAGACTTAGTGGCTCAACCCCTATACTTTTATATAAACCCATTACACTTCTATCACACAACCGATGTAGGACTATATTTCCAACAGGCTCGATCTTATGAACTTGAGATTATATTAATTAACATTTCGAAAAATATAAAATATATATAGCGCTAACGACTACCATTACAAGCTAGGAGTTGAATCCTTCGGCTTTGCATATTTTGAAATTGCACCAAAATAGCTCACTATAAATTGTTTCAGACACCTATCGTTCAATATAGCGTACTATTATATCATTCAACCATTTATCTCCAATCTTGTTGCACAACTCAGTATTGATAATGTTCATTGCTTAAGAGACTCATTCAACTAATGCAATTGTCATCGGTAAGATCAAACCCAATTCAATAAGGTGATAAACTAGTCAAAAAACCAAATACCTTTTAGTTTCAACTAGCTTCGTAGCAAGACTTGCAAGATCTTATGTAGGAAAATCATTGGAACAAATTTCAATATGGTGAAGTGGCCTACTATGATAGAATCTAGAAAATAAGTCTCTTGGATGAAGACATGATATGCAAGTCTTGATCTTAGATCAAGACTCGCATATAATATATATATATATATATATTTATATATTATACATATAATATACATATATCTTTATTATAGGTTGGGGCCAAGGGAGTGCTTAAGCACCTCTTACCTCATCCTTCTTTCGTCCATGGTCGCTAGTCCTACTAGAAAGATTCATAGAGCGTAATACAATCATAGGGGAACTTAATTAGAAACATATTTTAATCAATCTTTGTATGGGATTAAGTGTTGGTATCCTTTAGAAAGGTATTAGCATAATCTACGAGTCTCCACGGTTCAAAACAAACTACCTTCGGCTGATATAGGGGGTGATTGCAATTATAGTCTGATCGTCTCTCCCTTCTCCCTGGATTATTAAGCTTTTGATTTAGTTTCATTTGTTTTACTTTCGAAGGCCCGATTGAATGTTAGGCCAAATAATAAAAGAGCCATTAGAACTAATACTTTGTTATGGATGCTTTTATTGGGAAAGATAAGCTACATGATTTACTTAGCTAAGCTTAGAGATTTCCATTCTTATTTTTTTTTTTATTTAGGAAAGAATATTATTATTTCTTGTTTAAAAATGATTGTTCTTCAAGTAGTTTTTTTTTTTAAATAAGGATTCTTGTCCTTTTGTTAGGATGATTGTTTATAAGTAGTTTTTCAGATAAAGATTCTTATCCTTTTATTAGAATTCTTGTCTATTTATAAGGATGATCATATTCAATAAAAATTATCATCAATATTTTTAATGAATAATGGTATAGAAAGAAGTTGGTGATTGCTCACAAATCACCATTAAAAGCTTCAAAAGTTGGTTAGTCAAAGCACGGGAGAAGTAAGGGAAATCAAGGAGGCTTTCCCGTTAACCAATACATGACAAGATACTATTTGCCAGTCCATAACATACTTCAAGGGCACTTGCTTGCAAGAGGAGTATCAACACGCCCACCATCTCATCTAGTCAAGGAATATTTGAATGATCAAATTTGGCTTGGTGAAAAGTATGCTGGTAGAGTGGCTTCTAACCTTTCAGTTGGAGCCTGTAGCATATGTGAGTGGTTTGGTTTTGCCCAAACTGCATGATCAATAACCCTCGTAATAGACATAAAGAACAAAAGCATAAGTGAAGTGACCTAAAGAAGTCTCTCTGATCACTTTCTTCAACCTCTGTAAGTAGCCAAGAGGCAAGTGTGCTTCCCTTTGTCCAAATTTCTCTTTTAACATTGTCTGCTATTAATGAGGCTTTGAAAAGACTATTTTGAATTTGCACACAAGGAGGCTAGTGTTTTTTTTTCAATAATTATTCTTCATATTTTGTCTGATAGTTGCTCTTGCTTCTCTCAATTGCTTACTCTTTTCTCTAATTTCTCACTATTTACAATATACTCCCTTTCATAAATATTTAAAGGTGTGAGAATGGGAAATCAAACCATTGTGGGATGGTTGAAATCCTAAACCATCCCACCATGGTGGTTATTATGCATGAGTTAAAGTTTTATATATTTCAACCATCCCACCATGGTGGTTCAATTCAACTAAACATATATGTAAACAAATCTAGACATTGGAGTGAAAAACTAGACACGTGCAAAAAAACTAAACACTTTGCGTGAAAAAACACTACACATGTAAAGAAGTCTAAGCAATTCTATACAAAAGTCAAAACATTTAAGTTTAAAGGTTTAAACAAATAAGTACTGGGTTTAGACATACATGGAGCACTAGATTTAGATATATAAGCACTTAGGTAAGACAAAGTAAGCAATAGGATACAAAAATCTACACACTTGGATTTAGACACACATGTAGGTAGAAGAAGAAACAATTAGGTGCAACAAGAAGAACATGAACATGAGCCAAAAGAATAAGGAGAAACATCTAGGTACAAGCAAAAAAACATGAACAAAAAGAAGAAGAAAAATAAGAAACACTTAGGACTTGGGTACAAGTAGAAAAACATGAACAAAAAGAAGCAAAAGAAGAAAAGAAAATTAGAAATACAGGTATTTGGGTGTAAAAAATGATGAAAAGAGGGTAAAACAATTGCATGGAACTTCAGGGAAATCACTGACAAAATGAGGGATGTACATGTCAGTTGAAAAAGTCAGAAGGAACCAGGTCACTTTGCAACTCTTCAAGCACCATAAAGTCATTTTCCCATGTCTTAATATGCTTGGATGTACCTTAGAGAGAGGGAATGCCATGAGTTGAATATTGGATTATATTAATGCATTCATACTGACAAGTATGCAGAAAGGGTCAATGTGAAAAAAAAAGGTTGCTTCTTGGGTCTTATGCATTTTAACTGTTAGAGCTTAGATTGGTTAATGGGCCATATTGGGCCATACACAAACCCTAATATTTCTCTACATATACTCTTGTACTCTTTTCTTAATTGATATCCAAATTATTTCTCCTATTCTCACATGGTACCAAAGCACTGGGTTAGATCTTAATGGCCACCCAAAACCCTAGCCGCCGCCGCCAGTGTCGCCGTCGTTGCCGCCGCCACCCTAAACCCTAGCTTTCAACTCTCAGCCGCCACCTCTACCACTAGCCACCGCTCATCTCTCGTCGTTCCCGTTGTTCTACAGGCACTTGGTGATGTTCCTCAGCCCTCACCAGTGATGCCCTTGTCTTGTTGCTAAAGGATTTGTCTCTCCGTCGTCATGTCTTCGTCTCGTGGGTATGGTAACGGCTCCTCTCGTGGTGGTCGAGGAGCCGGTTATGGTGATTCTCGGGGTAGGTTTGTGTGCACTTTTTGTCGACGGACGGGCCACACTAAGAATCATTGTTGGGATAAGCATGGTCGTCCGGTAATGATCAATACTAGTACAGAGTTGGCCGATCTGTCACCTACTTCTGGCGCTGAACAGTTCGTCACTATCTCTCGGGCTGACTTTGCACGGTTCCAGCAGCTACAGGGCACAGTTTCTCATGCCATAGTCTCTTCTCTTATTTTTTAGGTAATGTCTTTCTTGCTTCCAGGGACAGTTCCTGGATTATTGACTCCGGGGCTTCCTCTCACATGACAGGTACAAAATCTTTTTTTCAAAATCTTTCTCCATCTGTTTTCGTTCTGTAGCAATTGCCGATGGACGATCTTGCTTAGTGTCCGGAGAAGAAGTTGTGCAAGCTTCCTCTCAACTTAAACTAACGGATGTTCTTTTTGTACCTGATTTTCCTGTCAACTTGCTATCTGTTTCTGCGATCACTAGACAGTTGCATTGTAGTGTTATTTTTTCCCTTTTCACTGCACTTCTCAGGATCTGCGGATGGGGAAGAGGATTGGTTTAGGGCGTAATCGTGGTGACGGCGTGTATACGTTGGAGCATGATGATATTCCTTGTGGTTTAACAGCTTCTATTTCGGACACTGAGTCATCACTCATATGGCACTGTAGATTGGGTCATCTTTTTTTAGTCGTCTTCAGCAGGCTTTGCCTTGGATTCGGGTCGAGTCATTTCAATATGAGTTGTGTTAGTTGGGTAAGCGTCATCATGCTACCTTTAAACATTCTACTCTAGTGTCTAGTCAGTCGTCATTTGATCAAGTTCATTGTGATGTTTGGGGACCTTCTAGAGTCGCGTCTATTTCCGGTCATCATTACTATGTTGTGTTTGTTGATAATTTTTCCCGATTGTCATTGGTATATTTGTTAAAAGACCATCGATCTATTATTGATGTCCTTAAAACATTTATTTTTGAAGTACAAAATCAATTTTCCACTGTTATCAAATGTCTTCGTACTGATAATGCTTTAAAATTTGTATCTTCTACTGTAAATTCTTTATGTGAGTCCTTTGGGATTATTCATCAAACCACTTGTCCACACACCTCTCAGCAGAATGGGGTTGCTGAACAAAAGCATCGTCACATCCTAAATGTTGCACGCACTCTCTTAGTTAAGCGTAATGTCCCTAGGTATTTGTGGTCTGATGCTATCTTAACTGCAATATATCTTATTAATCGTATGCCTTCTGCACCCCTAGGGGTAGAGGTCCCTCTACGTCGTCTTCTACCTGATACTGAGTTGTTTCGGCTGTCTTCTTGTGTTTTTGGTTGTGTTGGTTTTGTTTAAGATTTAACTCCTGGTTTGGATAAGTTGTGCCCGTGTGCGCTTAAATGTGTCTTTGTCGGATTTTCCCGGACCCGCCGTGGATATCGTTTGTACCACCTGACTAGTCGGAAGTACTATGTGTCTATAGATGTCACATTTTTTGAGTCTCAATTTATTTTTACTGACTTGAGTTCTCACGATTGTTGACTACGTTATCTGATATTGTTCTCCCTATTCCTGTTTCGGTTACTCCACTTATCCTGTACCTAGTGTGACGCCTCCTCTAGTAGATCCAAATGATGGTTGTTTTGGACAAGTTTATCATCGCCGCCAACATGTACACTCGTGCCTCGCCCTACTGATACTATAGCGTCGTCACTTACCGATGGGTCTTCTCTATTAAGCACAAAGCTGATGGTATAGTTGATCGCTACAAAGCCCGGTTGGTGGCCCGTGGTTTTACTCAGACTTATGGTGTTAATTATGCTGAAACTTTTTCACCGGTTGCTCGTCTGAATTCCATTCGCATTTGACTGTTAGTAGCTATGAATCAATCATGGGCACTCTGTCAACTCGATGTTAAGAATGCCTTTCTCTACGGAGATTTAGTTGAGACACTATTTATGGAGCAACCTCCAGGGTATGTTGCTCAGGGGGAGAATGTAGTTTGCCAGCTCAAGAAAGCGATCTATGGTCTGAAACAGAGTTCTCGTGCATGGTTTGAAAAGTTTAGTGTAATTGCAGTTGAAGATGGTTTTCGTAGGCGCAATGTGGATCACTCCGTGTTCTATAAGAACACTTCATCTGGATGTGTTGTACTTGCGGTATATGTCGATGACATCTTGTTGACGGGTAGCGATTATCAGGGCATTCAGAGAACTAAGGAGCATTTAATGAAGCATTTCGTTACACGAGACATGGGACGACCCAAATACTTCCTTAGTATTGAGTTTGCATATGCCAAAGGAAAGATGATGCTTTCACAGCAGAAGTATGTATTGGACTTACTTGAGGAGACTGGTTTATTGGGTTGTAAACCAGAGAGTACACCTATTGAGCAGTCACCACCCTTCTGGGAGGCATCATCCCCAACTCTCAAAGATCCAGGTCAATACAGACGTTTGATTGGCAAGCTCATTTATCTAACAGTTACTCGTCCTAATATATCTTACGCAGTTGGACTCTTGAGTCAGTTTATGCATGAGCCACAAGAAGTTCACTGGCAGGGTGCTCTGAGGGTGCTTGCATATGTTAAAGGAGCTCCCGGCAAAGGTCTTCTCTACAAGAACTATGGTCACCTAGACATTGCAGCCTATTCTGACTAGGGTTATGCTGGCGACAGAGGTGACAGAAAGTCTACGTCGGGTTTTTGTACGTATGTGGTGGAAACTTGGTTACTTGGCGAAGTAAGAAGCAGAATGTGGTTTCAAGATCGAGTGTCGAAGCAGAGTACAGATCAATGGCACAAACAGCTTATGAGATGGTTTGGGTGCAGTCTCTTCTATCTGAGTTAGGATTCCCCATTACGATACTATGCAGATGTTATGTGATAATCAGGCCGCCATCTTCATTGCAAACAATACAACATTCCATGAGCATACCAAGCATGTGGAGGTTGATTGTCACTACGTTCGTGATATGATATTAAAGGGAGTCATCTCTACGCCATATATCCAGTCATCTGAGCAACTGGCGTATATCTTCACCAAGGGTTTAAGTGTTAAAGTTTTTAGTAATCTATATAAGAAGCTAGGCATGTTCGATATATATGCTCCAGCTTGAGGGGGAGTGTTAAAGCTTAGATTAAGTAATGAGCCATATTGGGCCCATACACAAACCCTAATATTTCTCTATATATACTCTTATACTCTTTTCTTAATTGATATCCAAATTATTTCTCCTATTCTCACATTAACCTTTTGTTGGAAAAGGGATGATTTGTTACTTCATGCCCAATCCTTATTAAGCTAGCAAATCACATGAGCAGCTAGTTAATAAGGGTTAGGAGAGTTTGAACCGTTGTAAGCAATCTTGGCATGAAGATGTTATTTATATCATTTCTATCTTAAGTGATGCGGCAGCCATGTCCCTACTGCAACCAGTTTTATTCAACTTTTGAATTGTGTTTTATATTTCAAAATCATATAAGAAAAGACAAAACATTGTGTCACAATATCTTCTAGAGATAAGTTCAAAGGCTTCAAATCACAAATTGTAAGTTAGGAGATCCTACTCAGTGCCACAGTATTTTCAATTTGAATGTAGTATTAGTGGCAAGGTGCTCAACATGATTACTAATAATGGTTGTTGCGAAAATATTACTTGCAAGCATTTGGTGGATTATCGTCATTTGTAAACTACTAAACACCCAACACCATACAAAATAAATTGGATTACAATGGGTGTTGATTTAAAGATGACTGAACTTATCATGCTCCTATATCAGTTGGTAAGGAGTATCAGGATAATATTTCTTGTGATATTGGTAATATGAATGCATGCTATATTTTATTAGGGTGACCTATGTAATAAGACGTAGATGTGACACACAAGGGTAAGGATAGTATGTACTCTTTTGTATGGGACAAAAGTCAAATTGTTTTTCATCCTAAGAATACTCAAAATATAAGCCCAAGTACTTCTAAAGTGAAGGAAAAGGTAGTCGGCTACATTAACCAATATGGTGTTTTGTTTGGTGTAAAGAATATCGTGCACCCCTGAACATAGTAGCCATTCATTTCCTTCCCAGTGCATTGGCCTTTCACCTCTTAAACAGGAAATAGCAGAGAAGATCCCAACGAGGTTTATGCATTTGTGACACAACTTCACTAGTGTTTTCACCACGAGGCCCAGTAATAGAGGTTATTGGTGAGGATTTCAAACTTCTTTGGGTCATACTTCAAAGATGAATAACCAAAAAGTAAAAAAAATTGAGAGGAAAACTTGAACCATAAGTGTTGTACATAAAAATTGTATTATTATCACCGTGAATTTAGCTAGTGATCCATCATTAATCATGCATTTTCTTAGCCTTTGTAATGATTTCCCCTTTCTTTTTTGTACAAACTACTCTACTCCTTTTAGTTATTTTGTTTAAAGAAGGCTAGAGCTAACCAGAAAACTCTGCTAGACTGAGGACCAGCTTCTCTAAAACAGACCACTCACATGTGGTCTGTAAAAGTACCTGCGGTATGTAAAGTTAACTGGGCTCAATTCTTGTCACTGGCTATAAAAAGGCATTATAAAAGGGTTTTGAAGGGAAGAAAAAGGAAAGGAGCAGAAGGGGGCGGCTGGAGAAGAGAAAAAGGGACTTCTGAAGGCTCTGAAAGGGGCTGAAGAAGGAGAAGAGGGTTGGAGAACTGAAGACCGGATTTTCGTGAACAACTTTTCCAAGCCCTATTGTGCTGTGTTTTTGCACAACTTTTATTCTTCCTATTTTTCTTTGTAATTGAGACATGGAAGTGTCAAACTTCTCTTTAGGTTTGGGATTAGCCCAAAGTAATGATTGTTTGATGTGTTGTTACTTTTGTATTGATCTTTTGTGCTTAAAGGTAGATTTCTTTAAGTTGCCTTTTGATTCAAGTAACATAACTTGTGAGTGTGAAAGCCTTGCTTGCTTTATCTTAGAGATCAAGGTTAACTAAAAGGTTAATCAAGGTCTTAGAACCTCTTAAGTCACCCTGAATTTACTGAAAGACAATTCTTGAGGGTTCATCATATAATCATTGATCTTATTAAAGCTTTGAAAGGGTTCATCTACCACGAAAGTAGGAGATGGCCTAATCAAGATCAACTTGTTATCTATTGAAAGAGAGTGACAAGTAGTTGAGGATTATTACCCTTCAAATAATCTACCCAAACCAAGTTTAGATCTAAACACATCATTCATTGCCCTTTGTGGTGAGTTCCTACACCTTAATTCATCCAATTCTGAATCCTAGTACACACCCATGTATCTCTCTATTCCTCATTTGTGTACTTTTTGCTACTTTGTTGTTTTTATTCTCCCATCTTTTATTTGCCTAGATAGCTTATTGTTGCAATAGATTAGTAATCGCGCTTGGTCCTCGTGGGATCGATAACTTATTTACTACTTGGCAAAAAATCGTACGTTTGTGATTGTGCACCAATAAGGGAAAAAAGGAAATGAAAAAAGTAGTTGCAAATGGTTTCAAATTAAAAAAAAAAAAAATGCGCTCTACTTTTCCTCTAATTATTATGGTTGTTCATACAAGGGCAAAATGTATATTTCTGTTGGAAATATAGTACCACATCGGTTGTGTGATAGAAGTGTAATGGGTTTATATATAGGTATAGAGGTTGAGCCACTAAGTCTTGAGACTTTTTTGGTGTAAGGCCCCTAAATCCATATAGAGCCCATATAGGGCCCACTAGTACCAAAATATAAAATCTAACAATTTCATTGCCCATTATTACATGTCATGAGTCACCATCATTGGAAGGAAGCCATTGCAAACAAATAAAAGTTGTTTTTGATGGTGTGGAAAATTGTATGTTTTGAAGTAATTTTTTTAAAAATTTGACTTAGAGAAAAAACTTTTATATGAGCTGACCTCTCTTTAACTCGATTAATAATAATCAAAATTAAATATTTGAAAATTAACATTTTAATTTTTTAATTAGTAACAGAAATTTATTAATATTAATATTTTTATAAATATTAATTGATAAAATATATTTAATTTTATAAAAATGAGTAGTTGGACTAACGGTTGTTTGGTCAGAATAAGTAACTCACTATCCAAACATCCATTGAGGATATAGATGGGGTATGCGAAGAGTTACAGGGACTTTATGGTTGTCTGCTTCATTAAAATATGATTTAGTTACACTTAACCCAATCACAACCATTAACTCACTCGAGTCTAGCCATCTCAATGTCTGCTGTACATATTATCCATCTTGTTTCATTATTTTGCTAGAAATAATTAATTTGAGATAATGAAAAGCTGGTTACCTCAACTAGAACTCTCTGACTACGGAATGCCATTTCAGACATTAACTCATAGACAACAGGGTTATGCTCAATTCCTTCCATGCACATGCCAACACCAACCTGAGAAAAAGAAAATGAAAAGTGGTAATTCATAAGCAATCTAGCACACTTTGAAAAATAGGCTAGATAGTATAAACCACACTATTGCAAATTATTCTGCAAGACATAAAATAGCTGTAGATCATAACAAACTGAGGTAAAAACATATTAAGAACCTCAAACAAACGAAATCCAAAAATGACACTTCAAAATGATCAAATCTACTAACATTTCTTTACTTTTTGCGAGTTCAAAAGATTATAAGTCAGCAATAAGCCTAAGGTTATAATAGGTGCCCATTATCATTCCAAACTAAAAGGCAACCTATCTTCTCTGCGAAAAATATTGGAAGACATAATTTTCAGTTACCGCATGTCTTGAGGACCACACTATAATAAATACAGGTAATATCTGGAGAACTCCAAAATAGCATCACTCATGAACAAGAATAATTTTTGGTGTGATACTGTCTACAATAAGATGTAAGGTTTCTACTTTCTTTGCTATTTTCTGGTGTGACGCTGCTTAGGATGTTGCAAACACATTTAGTTTCAGAAAATGGCATTGGTAGTTTAACCACCTATGGTTGTCATTTAATTGGAAGGCTTACTTCCTAGCATGCTCTCTAATGGAGTTCAAGTTGATTCTGATAATCTACTTTCTATTCAATCGCATGATCTCTAACATCAGTTTGAGACACGCTGAAAATAATAACAATAATAATAATAATTAATTAATTAATTAAAAAAAGGTTAGACACTAAATTCTTTAACATTTTCTTGGGATGATAGATAGTGATACTACTGTAGATGATTATTGCAATCTATGTAAAGAATTCCATTATCATTCTTACAACATGCAAATCTCCCTGTATCCTACTATGTTTCCTAAGAAGATTCAATTGGTTCTGACTATACGTTTTAGCAATCATTTTTCCCACACTTCTTAGACAAACAGTTTCGAGCTCCGGAAATACAATTAAACATTCTTCACAATGACATACCATGGTTGAATTTTTGCTGACACGGGCATCAATAGGACCTGATGAAATTGCATCAAGTATTCCGTACATTTCAATGTTTCCACCAAAATTGTGTAGCATACACCTGAAAGATGCAAGTGTCAATGCAGCTATCCTTGATTTACCTAGGGAAGAAAACAATTTATCAACTAAAGGGAAAGCAAAAATGTAATCTTCTTCTTCTTCATTCATCTTAAATGTGAAAAAGAATATTCAAGTGCAACAATTTTAACATATAGACAGGACTCAACACTAGCCATTTAAGATGCCCACGAGATAATAAAGGAATACCAGACATAGGGAACACCATAAAATTGAGAAGACTTTTTCCATATGGGTTTGACATCAGCAAATAAATCAAGAACAATCATCTTTCCAATAGGTACAGAATGCAAAAGTGCCTGCAAAGCAAATATAATGAACATATAGGAATCCGTAAATGATGAAAAAAGAATAATTATAATTAAAACAAACAATAATAATGGTGTTATGTACATTGAACAAATAGGAACCCATAAATGGTGAAAATAAGAATAATCATAATTAAAACAGATAATAATAATAATAATAATAATAATAATAATGGTGATATGAACATAACAACTAACAACCTTCTTAGATGTGACATTCCAAGAAAAACTTAAGATCCTAACTGCAGCTTTACTCCAACCAATCTTTAACCTCAGTAAACATTAGCTCTCACAATATCTTAAAGTTATGTGTCAAAGAAAAAAACAATTGAATATTCTGCTAGTCAACAATTTGCTAGAGTTTGTGTGTCAAGTAGTGCACAAACATTCCCAGCCATCAGCAAGATGCAAATCTAGTTGTTATGATTACTGTGAGAATTATGTTATAGTTTATATTTGGTTAATGGACCATATTGGGCCCATACCACAAAACCCTAATATTTCTCTATATATATCCTTGTATTTTTTTACTAATGAGATATACAAATTATTTCTCCTACCTTCACATGGTATCAAAGCAATATAGTGGAGCCACCGATGTGGTACAAGTCCATGTGTGTATGACCTCCATGTGTGTAGGACCTTTGAGACACAAGTAGTGTATAAGTCCATATAAACAGACCTCTGGTGTACAAGTCTGTGCAAATTCGAACGAGTTGAACTTGAGGGAGGGTGTTGAAAATATAGTACCACAACCTCGCTCTGATACCATGTTAGATTTTTTATTTTTGGTAATAGTGAGCCCTATATGGGCTCTATATGGGCTTAGGGGTCTTACACCAAAAAGTCCCAAGACTTAATGGCTCAACCCCTATACCTATATATAAACCCATTACACTTTTATCACACAACCGATGTGATACTATATTTCCAACAATTACATTATGGTCATATATTGCAATCACAAACATTGACCAGTATAGGGTGCAAAGAAAAATGTCTACTGCAAGCAAAGGAAAGAGTTTCAAAGTAACCAAGAACTCATGTTGATGTAAAGCAGACAAATTCAGGAATAACATTTCCCACACGAGGGTTATCTTTCCTATAGCATCATGTATGATTAATGGAGCTGAAATTGAAGACATAGACTAGTGAGTGCATAACTAAAGCTAATAGGGGCACCATCATGCCAGCTTGCATAATATATGAAAACAGTCAGAGCAAATGTACAATAACAACACTTAATAATTCTTTATCTTCCAAAAGAACTTTAAACCATAGCAACCAACTATTGAAAAAACAGGAACAAAAGCATATTCTTTGAAATTATAATTTCTACAATAGCAGGTGCAAGACAGGATTTGTTAGCAAACACCCCGACTTCTTACTCATATGCAAGCCTCCAGTGCAGCCATCATCTTACCAGCAAATGGACCTATTGAAACTAGCTAAAGTCAATATCATGGCTGCTGGTATTGAACATTTCATCATAAGTTTGGTGTCGGCAATGAAGCTATTATCTGGAAAGCTATTAACAACACTTAATAATTCTTTATCTTCCAAAAGAACTTTAAACCATAGCAACCAACTATTGAAAAAACAGGAACAAAAGCATATTCTTTGAAATTATAATTTCTACAATAGCAGGTGCAAGACAGGATTTGTTAGCAAACACCCCGACTTCTTACTCATATGCAAGCCTCCAGTGCAGCCATCATCTTACCAGCAAATGGACCTATTGAAACTAGCTAAAGTCAATATCATGGCTGCTGGTATTGAACATTTCATCATAAGTTTGGTGCCGGCAATGAAGCTATTATCTGGAAACCTATCATATAATAGAAAACCAACAAGTTCATAATATTAATGAGGAACTCCTCTCATAGGATGATAGAACTAATTTGAAATCTAAATAACATCGCAATCCAGATTTCACTAAGGGGTTAAAGGTAGCTAACTTGAGTGCCCAAACAAAGTAAGATATGAGACAGTATCTTGGGTGATTTCTCGTTAATGAAGCACAAGTATCTTCCATATCCCGTTCTTATCTATTCAGAAGAGACCATTTATGTATTCCATAGGGATCTTTGTGTTAGCAGATTATACGTGGAACTTTGTGGCATAGATCTAGAAAAAAAAATTGGTAGAGATAAAACAATGGCAATGGTGAATGATCGACATTATTGATCAAAAACATATAAAAGTATAGGCAGATTGGTGCAAGAGGTTCTTTTTTGCAAATTTGGCTGGGGAAATTCACAACACAAGCTTATAGCCTCTTTTACTAGAACCATAGGCAACATTTGTTTATCTAAGTGTGCGCTTTTCATGGGCCTCCTAAGACAGCTTAAGAATATGATTCAATTTTTGTGTGCTAGACAGATTTCAAAGATGGTTGCCTTCATTTCAAGTTATAAAACTTCTCATGCCACTAACGGCGAGTTATTTTCTAAAGAGATTGGCAGATTACAGTGTTCCAAAGGTTCAATTGTTTCTGATGGAGAAGTTAATGTTCATGGGACATGTGTGGAGAACTTTGTGGAGAAAATTGAAGACACAAAAAGAAGATCCTAGCACACATGCTATCAACAAAACATAGGTTTAGACACAAATAGCTAAGCACAATTAGGTTGTTGGAAATTGTTAGAAATATAGTACTACATCTGTTGTGTGATAGAAATGTAATGAGTTTATATATAGGTATAGGGGTTGAGCCACTAATTCTTGAAACTTTTTGGTGTAAGACTCCTAAGCCCATATAGAGCCCATATAGGACCCACTAGTACCAAAATATAAAATCTAACATGGTATCAGAGCAATATAGTGGAGCCAATATATATATTAAAGAAAAAAAGATCTCTGAGATACAAGTGGTGTACAAGTCTATGTGAGTAGGACCTCTGAGACACAAGTAGTGTACAAGTCCATGTGTGTAGGACCTCTGAGACACAAAATAGTGTACAGGTCCTGGTAAACAGACTTCTGGTGTACAAGTCTGAGCAAGTTCGACCAAGTTAAACATGAAGGAGGGTGTTGGAAATATAATACCACATCGGTTGTGTGATAGAAGTATAATGGGTTTATATATAGGTATAGGGGTCGAGCCACTAAGTCTTGAGATTTTTTGGTGTAAAACTCATAAGCCCATGTAGAACCCATATAAAGCCCACTAGTACCAAAATATAAAATCTAACATAAATCATATAAAGAGGGGATTTTATATTATCTCAAGTTGAAGAAGAAACCATTTGATGCAGCATATGGACCACAACACCTGTTAGACTTGATTCAATTACCAAAAAAAACATGCACAAATGATAATGTTGAGGTTTTGTCAATCATATCCAAAGAGTTCTTGAAGGCATTTGAGCAAAATTAAAAGGCAGCATTGAATCATATATCATAGTAATCAATCAACATCGACATGTTAAGGAATTTAAAAAGGGTGACAAAGCACTTGCACATTTAAAGCAAGCAATGGCAGTAAATATCAGAAACTCAAAGGAAATAATGGACAACATAAGGCGATCAAGACAATCAGCTCAAATGAATGTTTTATAAAGCAGACACCTTAATCACAAACAGCCCTATTTAATGTTTCTCATCATTTGTGAAGATTTGAGGATTTTGATGGAAAGTTGTGAACAGTTTGCAAACCAAACTCATTAACTATAAAAACTATAGCCAGATATTAACAAAGTCATATTAGATATCAAAGAAGTGAAATCAAGAAGAAATGACAGATACAAGAAATTTTCAGTGAAGTGATTGGGTAAAACACTACCAAAAATACTTGGATGGCATAAGATGAATTAAAAGTCAACTGAAACACATGCAAAAGCTGAAAAGGTAATTCAGAGGGAATAAGGGTCTTCAACTCAGAAAGAGTGATGCAGCATTGAAGAATCCTATTTATGTTTTAGCTTTTGATCAGTGATTATGTAATTATCATGCAACCTTAACAAGTTGGATGGTTGAGAATATACAAGAATTATTTATAATGTAGGATGGAAATTAGGTGTTGTACCCACGGTACAGATGGTCTTCTAAGAGTTTGTGAGATTGTAATTCTTCTTTTGGAAGATTGCTAGAATTTCTTTCCACAACTAAGATACTTATAGTTTGCTCCTGATTCAATTTTACTCCATTTTAGTCCTTATATTTTTGCTTCAATCACTATTATTCTGCTTTAGTTACCACATCACAGAGGATTTCTAGAAATTCCCTGTCATGTCTCTGAACCCCTTAAAAGCCCAATGGGTTCTCTCCATTTTACCTAAGGCTGAACCACCCCAACCTTTCAAAAAAACATCCTCTACCCATACTCAAAATCCATTTTCCAAGACTCAATCAGAAGAAATAAGTTAACGTATTCACATCACAAATTGCAAAGCATGGTGACAATCAAGTGCCTTTTGTGATCTGAGTTTAACAAAATGAGGCACATTTTTCAAATGCATCTAAATGATCATATATAACACTAAAACAATAGCAGAGATTGCATACTTTCATTTGAGCTGGCTTCCAAAATGTTGCATCGGATGAAAATAACCAACCCTGCAAGAAAGAAAAAGTCATGAACAACCTTGTATTATATACTACAACATAATTATTCATGATGTAAGACTCAGAACTTCTGCATAATTTGGCCAATTCAAGAGAACAAAAGGGGTTGCTCCCTTGGCAAAACTTGGATAAAGTTGAACCATTCCATCCCTGCTTGACAGGTGGGCCTTGGAGTTGAGGCCGTTTCTGCCTTTGTACTAGAGGATCAGTCTCCATCCAGCCCAAGGAACCGACCCGCAATGAATAGGGAAGGTATAGTAATGCTATGAATGACACCAAACATTGAATTATATTATGACTCCTTCTGGATTTACACAAAAAAAAAAAAAAGAAAAAGGAAAGGAAAAGAAGAAGAGGGGAGCATAGTGCCAAAGATGAAAAACGACTTTTCTTCCCTAAAAGAATGTTCCTCCTTTTCTTCATTTTATCTCTTCTTCACATTTAGAAATTGATAAGTGTAAAAATTGCATAGCATTTTGAGTTGAATTAAGCTTTCTTTGTTAGTCATCATGCACTTTTTATTCATTGTTTTTGTGCAACTATTACTCCTTTAGTTCGGATTGCAACTCCTTAATATTTTGTGTGCAGATGAATGGAAATCAGCTCAAATCCCATAGCAAATTGAAGATTTCTAAAGGAGAACCAAAAGGACTAACCTTGGAGCCAAAGTGAAGCAGAAAACCCCTGATAGCAAGGAACACAAGCTGCCGGGGTCAAGTTACATGGCCATATTCCTTAGTGGATCAGATCTGCAGAAATTTTCAAAAATCCAAACAGAAAGCTACACAGAAAAGCCATGTAACGTGACAGCCATGGATCTCAACCGATTTCAAAAAACCCTAACTAGACCCTCCTCTATATAAGTGGCCAAGGGTTCTTCTTGGGGCATCTTTCGGCTGCGATAGAAGGGGTTCAGCTACTCCAAGAGCTTGGGATTGTTTAGAGAAGGGAAAGGAGAAAGAGAGCGAAGATCAAAGGGAGATTTAACACTTTACAAGGATATTGCACAGGGAGGATCAAGAGTTTTTCTTTTCCTTTTCTTCTTCTTGAATTGTTTCATGTTTAGATCAATGTTTAAATTAAATTTCATGGCTTGCAAATCAAAGATCAGTGAGAAAATCTTTTATTTTAAAATTGGGTTAGCCCAATCTTTTCTTCTCATAGTAATGTTTAACTATATTTTTACTCAATTTTACGGTTCTTAATGCTTGTAAATCCGTTTGATCACGTATTTGCATAATTTTAGATACCAAGGGAAGGACTGAAAAGTGAACTAAAGTATTAGAAACCTAAAATTGAACATGAGACCCTAAATATGATTTCTTGAGGATAAGTATGTATCACAAAACTTATCACGAAAGTAGGAGTTTGTCTAAGTTAGATACCTTGCTATATTCTAAAAGGAAATAACAAGTATCTTAGGATGTCCTACCTTCATAAATATATAAACCTAATCATAAAGGAGTTAGTATTAAGTCTCTCATCCAACATTGTGGTGAACCTCAATACTAGAAGCCCTTGAATCTAAATTACTCACATTAAGCCATCGTTGGCTTAGTGGTAGTTTATTTAAGTTTTCCCCATTCTATTTATTTTAATTTTCCCATCCAACATCGTTTAGTTTAGATAACCCTAATTGCAAAAGATAGGTAGTCAACAACCCCTATGGGAGCGATAATCTTACTTAGTACTTGAACGGTCCATGCGCTGGCGGTCACAATCAGAAATTCTCAATATGCTGGCTCACTTATCAGTTCAATGCAAAAACAACATACACTACTTTTATAGAATGTGAGAAAACAAGAACATGATGGCCCTTTTTAATGCACAAGGGCCACAATCCCTGTTTTATCTGGGAGGGGCATAAATAATGTGGTAAAAAGGTCCACTTGTAGCCAACCTTCCTTCCTCACATCAGGCAAGGAGTATATGACGTCTATCAATATAGTTTTCTACACCTTTGGTAGGAAATTAAAAATTAAACTAATTTTGAGGATAATATTCATATCACTTAAGATTTCTCTCACCTTTATAATCTGAAACTTAAGACTTACCACCAATAAAGTTGATTAAACATGGCCATATCATAGATGTTGAGTTAATCATTACTTGAAAAATGCACCTCCAATAATGTTTATCATGCCCTGCATCATCAGAATTGCTATAAATTCTTAACACTTTTTTATCTTCCGAATGATGAGTATACACCTAAAAGAAATGCAGGTTCTCCTATTTCCCAATTTACTAGTTCATATTCGTTCTTAGACAATGACTAAATTTATTCCATCACTGATACCATATACTCTTCAAGACCAATACCTTTCCTCAAGAATAAAATTTGCATGAGAAACATAAGCTGACGGGATGTAAAGTAAAAATAAGACATTATATACCTGCATTAGCCATACTGCATTATTGTCACCTTTAGACATAGCTTCATAAACAGCAGCACCAAGGGATGAGATATATGCCGGGTCATTTGTTGGCGGTGAATTTTCATTGAATGTATCACTGTATAAAATCACGGGTTCAGAGACAACAAGATCGCATCTATAATCTAAACTTCATGGATGACAATTAAAAGAAAATCAACCATTATAAAAACAGATATTAAGGTGTGATGCTAAAAAGAGATAATGTTTAAACTAATAAATATACAACACCAAGAATCTTTTGTCAAATTAGAGATGCAAAGTTATTTGAGGAAATATACTATAGCACAATTGCAGGATGGCACTTCTCAGTTATAGACTAAACTATATCCACAGCTACCACAAGGTCCATAACCACTTACAGAATATATAATTTACTGAGAAAAATTGATCAGAATAGGGCAGCTAAAATGAACTGTATAACCAATGAATACCATCGTAAGCTTATACCATGAAAGTGTGCTAAGTTGAGACAATATATAATATAATATGTAAACTGTGAGCAAGACCACAATGAGCTCAGTAATCTCAATAAAAACAATTGAAGCTTTTAATACTGATGCCACCAGAATCACCAGAACCACCAATTAATTTTTGTGAGAATTCAAAGAAGAAAACATCCTCCAATTCCATATATCAAAACTGATATTGAAATTTAAAATGGAAGTACTGAAACCTCTTACAATTTTAAATTAATTAATGCAAGAAATAAAATATACGCAGTGGAGAAGGAAAAGTATATCAAGAAAGTAAAATTGAAATAAGTTGACATGGCAGAGGATGTTGAGCCTCACAAAATGAAAGAAAAGCCTAGAACTTTGTCCAACATTTCAATCCATTGGCATCAAAATTCATACCCAGCAAAACCACATAAAATTCAAAAAATCATGTCAAGTCCAACTATGAACAGATGTATACCCTGGTGCACTGAAAATCCAAATTAAGCTTTTTGACTATTGCCTTTCTTATTACAACCATAACGACTGTCACAATAACCAAGACCTTCACCCAACAGTCACTTACCATCTTGACTATGATCTTCTCCCTGGCTTCCTATCTTGATTATTTTCTATCATGCTACCACAACTTCCAAGTTTTCCATCTTGTCTCTGTCACTCAAATTAAACTTTACACCAGTATCTTCCCGTCATGATCACTCAAGACTAGTATCTTCCAGTCATGATCACTCAAGATGTGATATGATAATTGCATTTTCCAATGTTAAATAAAATCCAAATGAAGAATCTTAACTATTGCCTCAAATTGAAATTTACACCATCGTGTCTTTGCCAATCAAGTAATGAATTGTACGTAAAGACAATTGCCATAAAGGTCTTAGTTCAGATATTGAGGAACCCCACCCCCCTACCTCATCCTATGAAGCACCCTTCCTCTGTACTCTACCTCTTTTCACCCACTGTGACCAAACCCGAGCTTCCCACTCTGGCAACCATGCTTCCAGCTATGTCGCCAACCTTGCCGCACCATGCCAAAGTCAGGAGTTGGAAAGCTTCAAAAGGGTTGCAAGACCTCAAGGCCCCCTTCTTACGCTGGCTTGGTTAATGAGTTGGGAGAAGGCCAAGATCTCTCTTTCTCTACTAATCACATCTCCAAAGCACCTTATAGAATGGCTACTGCTGAGTTGGAGTTGAAGAAGCAAATGGAGGATCTTCTTGAGAAGGGATTTATTTGGCCAAATGTGTCTCCTTAGGATGCTCCAATGCTTTTCATGAAGAAGGATGGTGCTATGCGTTTGAACATTGATTACTAGGAGTTAAATAAGGTAATTGTGAAGAATAGATATCCGTTGCCTCCGATCGACAACCTTTTGATCTCTCAGGTGTTTTACAAAATTAACCTCCCGTTAGGATATCATCAGTTGAAAATCAAGCAGGAAGATGAGCTGAAGACTACTTTTCAATCTCCTTACGTGGATTATGAATTCCTGGTAATGCCTTTTGGGCTGACAACCGAACCTGCTGCTTTAATGGATCTGATAAACAGGAACTTCGAACTTTTCTTGGATAAGTTTATGGTGGTATTCATTCATGATATCTTAGTGTTTACCAAGAGCCATGCAGACCATGAGAAACACTTGAGGATTGTGCTGAGGACCATAAGGAAGAAGAAATTGTTTGCAAAACTCTCTAAATGTGAGTTTTGGTTAGATCAGGTGGATTTTCTTGGTCATCTAGTAACCAAGGATGAGATTTTTGTGGATCCTAGGAATATCGAAGCAATTGTCAAATAAAGAGGCCACCAAATGTGACAGAGGTTTGCAGCTTTCTATGGTTAGCTGGTTACTGTATGCAATTTGTGGAATGCTTCTTAATATTTGGCAACAACTTCAATGAGGCTTACTAGGAAAGGAGCAAATTACCAGTGATCGGCCAAGTGCGAGCAGAGTTTTCAAGTGCAAGCAGAGTTTCCAAGTGTTGGAGCGCCGCTGGTGTCAGGACCCATTCTTACCCTTCCCACCGCTATTGGAGGCTTTACTATTTACAGTGATACTTGTAAGACAAGTTTGGGGTATGTCTTAATGCAAAACGATGGTGCCTTATGCCTCTAGACAATTAAAGCCTTGTAAGGAGAATTATCCCACACATGATTAGGAGCCCTTTGCGATGATTTTTACTTTGAAGACCTACAAGCACAACCTGTATTGTGAAGTTTGCAAGGTGTTCACAGACCACAAGAGTCTAAAATACATCTTCACTCAAAAAAAAGCTTAATACGAGGCAAAGAAAATGGGTGGCGTTGATGAAAGATTATGACTTGATTATCATTTATCACCCTGGCAAGACAAATGTGGTGGCTAATGCGGTTAGCAGAAGATATTTTAGTAATGCAACTGCAATGATCATCTCTCACGGGCCAATTGTGGAGGATATAATGAGATTGAAGCTCCAAGTGTTACTTCAAGGTAATAATGTCTTTAACGAACATGGTGGTTTGGCCTACTCTGTTCGAACAAATCAAAGCAGCACAAGAAAAAGGTGGAAGATGGTTCTCAGGTGCACTTCAGAATAAATGAAGTTGGGTCGCTGAAATTTGGTAACCAAGACTGTGTTTCAAATGATCCAAATCTAAAGAAGGAAAATATGGAAGAAACGCATTACTCGAGCTACTCAATGCATCCTGGAAGCAC
The DNA here is from genome assembly GCF_009730915.1 of Dioscorea cayenensis subsp. rotundata. NCBI lineage: Eukaryota > Viridiplantae > Streptophyta > Magnoliopsida > Dioscoreales > Dioscoreaceae > Dioscorea > Dioscorea cayenensis. The sequence goes on from NC_052482.1 coordinate 11,474,807, forward strand.
CAAAATGTACAAGGACTTGAAGAGTATCTTTTGAGGGAACAATATGAACCAGGAAATTGCTCAATTTCTGGCATAGTGTTTGACTAATTAGCAGGTTAAAGCAAAGCATCGGAAACCAATAGAACTTCTCTAACCACTTGCAATCCCATAGTGAAAATGGAATAACATAGCTATTGGATTTCATGTCTTGTTTTCCAAGGATTGTTCAAGGTTTTCACAGTGTTTAGGTAGTGGTCGATAGATTGACCAACTCTGTTCATTTCTTAGCTATCAAAACTAACATGACATTGGTGAAGTTAGAAGAGTTATATATTGGACAGATTATGAGGCTTCATGGTGTCCTACTTACCATCGTGTTTGATAAAGACTGCCATTTTGTGGCGCACTTCTGGAGAAGCTTACACAAAGCTCTGGGGACCTAACTTACCTTCAGTACCACCTTCCATCCTCAAATTAATAGACAGTCAAAGAAGACAATTCAAATTCCGGAAGATATGTTACAAGTTAATATGCTAGATTTTGAAGGCGCTTTGATTGAGTTTTCTTATAACAACAATTATCAAGTGAGCATTCAAATGGCTCCATATGAGCATTTGTATGGCAAGAGATGCAGATCACCTATCTATTAGGCTGAAGTGAAAAGAGACTACAAGGGACAAAGATTGTCCAAATGATAGTAAAGAAGATCGGTCTGATCAGAGAACAATTGCGAGCAACTTAGAGCAAGCAAAAGAACTATGCTAACATAAGAAGGAGAAGCTTGGAATTTCTGATTGAAGACCATGTGTTGTTGAGGGTCACTCCTACTAAGAGAGTCATTGCTATGGTGTTAGAGGCAAGCTTAGTCCCCAGTTTATTAGTCCATTCGAAATTTTGGAGCAAGTAGGCGATGTGCCATATAATCTTGCCCTACCACCTGCTCTTTCTCGGGTGCATAACTTGTTTTATGTCTCTATGTTGCGGTAATATATCACAAATCCCAATCACATGATCCAGTTTACTAACCTTGAGATTAGTGGTGATTTGTCTAATGAAGAGCAATTTGTGAAAATTGTGAACTTTAAGAAGTAAGCATTGTAGAGGTGGATCATTCCTTATGTCATGGTGCAATGGAATAATCATTCTGAACATGAGGCAAGTTGGCGGCGATATCCTCATCTTTTCAACTAGCCAAGTATAAGTTCAGAGAACTAAACTCTAATGGAAGAAGATTGTGGACCACAACCCCCTAACTCAACCTTTCAACAAAAATTTTTTTTCTTTTTTCCTTATCATCCCGTGAAGCATCCCCCTCTGTACCCTCCCTCTTTTCACCCACTATGACCTAACCCGAGTTTCTCACTCTAACAACCATGCTACCAGCCATACCGCCAACCTTGCATGCCATACTAAAGTCAAGTAGTTGGAGAACTTCAAAAGTGTATGCTACCCTTATTAATGTGCTAGGAGAAGGCCAAGATCTTTCATTCTCTATGAATTTATAGGTGCTAGAAGAGGCTTCAGGCAAGTAAGCCTCCTACCTTGTAATTCTTGATGATTCTTGTAGCCTTGAATGCCAAAAAGATGATGTTGTGGATGTATTATAGATCCTCAAGATTCTTAGCCTTGTTAGAATTCTTTTCCTTTAGTTGTGGTTGTGGAATGCTGTGTATTATTTGTAGCATAAGTTGATTGTCAAGTGGTGCAACTACTTGGTCTTTTGATTATGCACTTAAGATGTTTGATGAAATGCCCACATTGAATTTTGATTGCTAGCCATGCCTTGAAACTTATTGTTATCCACATAAATTTCTTTATATTGCTTTATTACACCCCTTGCTTGGGCTGCATAAGTGTGTTGCTTTGTATAAGTGCAATTTTCGTCTTCATCAGAAGCCTTATGGGTGTTGTAACATTCCCTTATTATAGCTTAGCAAGTCTAGTTGTTCTTAATTTCTTTTTTGTATTTTAACCTTAAATATATATGCATATATATGTATATATATATATATATGTATTGCTCCCTTTTTCAATGACAATATGTTTTTGCCTTGTAATTATTAGTTACCCTTATCTTGAGTAAGCAATTGCTATAAGATTTCTCAAGATTCATGCTTACTGTTAGTGATTTCCTTAATGCATATAGGTGGGGTTTCAAATTGGTGTTAGTTGCTTGTGTGAGAAATTGGATTATATATCTTGCCCTAATTCTGTATGCAAGGACTTTACACACCCGGCATCTATAGGACAATCATTTCAAAGTTATAATGTGCAGTTAGTATCTTTATACCTTTTCTTGTTGGCCTAATTTCTAGCCACATAGAATAGTTTAATTTGTTCCGTAAAGCGTGTCGGTATTTTATAACCTTTGTATTGGCCTAATTTGTGTTTGAGCAGGATATATCCTAAGAAACGGCCAGAACTTGTTAAAGGACCTCAATTAAGTGCAATGTGTGTTTCTAGCCCTACTTGCATAGATTGTGGTTCTTTCCCAATTTTGGTGTTTATATATCACTAGTGTACTATTAGGCTGGGACATGTAGTATAACTTTGGAGAGCTAATCCTATTTCAATAGGATTAGATAACATTATGTTATGCTATAAGACCTCTCCAAGGAGTTTGATTTTAGTAATTGAGTCGAATTTGGAGCTAGGAGATTTCCAGGTAAGTCATACAAATATAACTATATGGTTATTTTCTTTTTATTGTATTCTCCTGTAAAATTTCATCGAATTGTTTAATTATTTATTTGATTAGTCATTCCTTTATTTACCTTGAAAATAATTGATTTAGTTCTTGGAATGTGGAATCATGCAAAACTTTTGGGTTTATATGTTCATATTACATTATCTATACTCCAATGAGAACTATGAAGATAGGAAAAATAGTTTGTATCTCTTATTTGTAAAAGAGTACAAGTATATATATAGAGAGAGAAATATTAGAGTTTTGTGGTATGAACCCAATATGGCTCATTAAATAAATATAAAATATAACATAACTCTAACACTCTCCCTTAAGCTGGAGCATATATATCGAGCATGCCCAGCTTGTTACATAGATTGCTAAAGACTTTAAAACTTAAATCCTTAGTGAAGATATCCGCCAGTTGCTCAGACGACTGGGTATATGGCGTAGAGATGACTCCCTTCAGAACTATATGACGAACATAATGACAATCAACCATCACATGTTTGGTACACTCATGGAATGATGGATTATTTGCAATGAAGATGGCGGCCTAGTTATCATACAACATATGTATAGGTATTGTAATAGGAAATCCAAACTCAGATAGAAGAGACTGCACCCAAACCATCTCACAAGCTGTCTGTGCCATCGATCTATACTTTGATTCTGCACTCGATCTCGAAACCACATTTTGCTTCTTGCTCCGCCAAGTAACCAAGTTTCCACCAACATACGTACAGAAGACCGACGTAGACTTTTTGTCTCCTCTATTGCCAATATAACCCGAGTCAGGATAGGCTGCAACGTCTAGGTGACCATAATTCTTGTAGAAAAGACCTTTGCCGGGAGCTCCTTTAACATATGCAAGAACCCTCAGAGCACCCTGCTAATGAACTCGTGGCTCATGCATAAACTGACTCAGGAGTCCAACTGCGCAACATATATAAGGACGAGTAACTGTCAGATAAATGAGCTTACCAATCAAATGTCTATATTGACCAGGATCTTTAAGAAATGGGGAAGATGTCTCCCAGAAAGGTGGCGACTGCTCAATAGGTGTACTTTCTAGTTTACAACCCAATAAACCAGTCTCATCAAGTAAGTCCAACACATACTTTTGTTATAAGAGCAACATCTTTCCTTTGGCATATGCAAACTCAATACAAAGGAAGTATCTGGGTCGTCCCATGTCTTGTGTAACGAAATGCTTCATTAAATGCTCCTTAGTTCTCTAAATGCCCTGGCGATCGCTACCCATCAACAAGATGTCATTGACATATACCGTAAGTCCAACAGATCCAGATGAAGTGTTCCTATGGAACACAAAGTGATCCACATTACACCTGCGAAAACCATCTGCAACTGCAATTACACTAAATTTTTCAAACCATGCACGAGAACTTTGTTTCAGTCCAAAGACGCTTTCTTGAGCTGGCAGACTAGATTCTCCCCCTAAGCAACATACCCCGGAGGTTGCTCCATAAACACTGTCTCAACTAAGTCGCCATAGCGAAAGGCATTCTTCACATCGAGTTGACAGAGTGCCCATGATTGATTCATAGCTACCGACAGTACAATGCGAATGGAATTCAGACGAGCAACAAGTGAAAAAGTCTCAGCATAATCGACACCATAAGTCTGGGTAAAACCACGGGCAACCAACCAGGCTTTGTAGCGATCAACTGTACCATCCGCTTTATGCTTGACAAAGAAGCCCCATCGGCAAGTAACGACGCTGGCATCAGTAGGGCGAGGCACGAGCTCCCATGTACCACAAGATCTCAAGGCTTCCATTTCCTAATCTATTGTTGTCTGCCATTGTGGAAGCAAACGCACATCCTGGTAGTTACTAGGAATTGACTCAACAGACAAGGAAAGAGCAAAAGTGCGGAAGAATGGGTGAAAATTATCATAAGAAACAAAAAGTGAGATGGAATGTTTAGTACAAGAACAAATACCTTTGCGAAAAGCAATAAGAAGATCAAGAGATGGATCTACATGGTCTGGGCAGAGGATCGGAGGGGACGGAGTTAGCGGTGGTACACGATGACGGCAATGATAAACCTGTCCAAAACAGCTATCATCTGTATCCATTGGAGGAGGCGTCACACTAGGCATACGCACAGGTGGAGGAACCGAAACAGGGATAGGAAGAATAATATCAGATGATGTACTAAACATATCGTGAGAAACTAAGTCAGAAAAAAATGATTGACACTTAAAACACATGACATCCATAGACACAATACTTCCGACTAGTTAAGTGAAACAAACAGTATCCACGTTGACTGCGGGAATATCCAACAAAGACACATTTAAGCGCAGGCGAGGCAACTTGTCCAAAAAAGGAGTTAAAACCTGAACAAAACCAACACAACCGAAAACAAGAGGGGACAACGAAACAACTCGGTATCAGGTAGAAGACGACGTAGAGGAACCTCTCCCCTAGGTATATACAAGGCATACGATTAATAAGATAGTCTGCAGAAGAACACAAATACATAGAAACGTTACACTCCACCAAGAGAGTGCGCACAACATCCACAATGTGACAATGCTTTCTTTCAGCAACCCCATTCTGATGAGAGGTGTGCGGACAGGTGATCTGATGAATAATCCCAAAGGACGCACACAAAGAATTTATAGTAGAAAATACAAATTCTAAAGCATTATCGGTGCGAAGACATTTGAGAACAGTGGAAAATTGATTTCTTATTTCCAAAATGAATGTTTTAAGGACATCAACAATAGACTGACAGTCTTTTAACAAATATACCCATGACACTCAGGAAAAATCATCAACAAACACAACATAGTAACGATGACTAGAAATGATAGGCTCCAACTTGGTGAAGAAGAAGAAAATCTAGATGATGGCCCGATCTTCACGGCATAGGATCTAGGTTGAGGGATAACTAGCTGCGAACAACTGGGGATGGATGTGACCCGTTCGTTGGGAAAATAAGATCCGAAGCTTGAAGAACTCCAACCTGCTGTCCGAACAATCGCAGAACCACAAACCAGAAACTAATTCACACAAAATGCCCGCAAGCGTAGAGCACGAATTAGGAGAAAGCCGAAACTTTCCTCTCACGAAATCGGGAGAACTCACAAGAACAATGGTAGTAACAGAACTCTTATTTCGTGAATGATAATCAAAGTTCTACACTTCAAAAGAGAAGGTACAAGGCTATTTATAGCCAACTTAAACTTGGGATACAAGAAAACTATCTTATTAAAATTGGCCAGGGAATTAACCAAAAAATAGAAAATGAAAATTTGCTAGGAAAACAATCTAAAAATAGGAAAATAAAATTGGCTTGAAAATCAATCTGAATATGGGAATAATATCCCACAGGTACTGTAGCACATGAAGATGGCAGGTGAATCTCTCCACTCTTAATTTTGGAATACTTGATTTCCTAGTTGATTGGGATTTGATTTTGTTTTCTTTTAGAAATTGGGTTGGTTTAAGAAAAGGGATATTTTGGGTTGATTTGTCATAAAAGGAAACCACATCTCCCTTTGTTTGCTTAGGGCCAACGAAAATAGGCACAATTTCCTTCTTGGACGTGCACGTGAGTGTGAGTCCCACATGTGGCATAGCTCCAAATGCTTCTCTATTGTTATCCTCTTGTTTGACTAAGTCTGGAATTATGTCCTCATTTCCGTACACCTAAGTACAATTAAGGTAGAAGAAATTGAAAACACCATTTCAATATAATTTAAGAATAAGCTTAAGTTAGCGTTCACCTGGTTTTGGATTTGTTTAGCACGGTTTCGTGTAAATGGTCCTTAATATGCTTCCTCTTCTATACCACCTGAAGTATTACCATCCGTATGTGGTGTAGTTGGTATGGGAGTGATGTCCTCATCAAGAAATAGACGCGACCTTAGAAGGTCTCCAAACATCACAATGAACTAAACCAAATAATGACCGACTAGACACTAGAGTAGAATGTTTAAAGGTAGCACAATGATGTTTACCCAACTAACATGACTCACATTGAAATAACTCTACCCGAATCAAAGCCAAAGTCTGCTGAAGACGGCTAAGAGAAGAATGACCCAATCTAAAATGCCACATTAGTGATGACTCGGAGTTAGCAACAAATGCTGCCAAACCACGAGGAATATCATCAGGCACCAACGTATACACCCCCTCACCACAATTACGCCCCAAACCAATCCTCTTCCCCGTCTGCAAATCCAGAAAAATGAAGTGAAAAGGGAAAAACGCCACTACAATTCAAATGTTTGGTGATCGTAGAAACGGATAGCAAGTTGGCAGGAAATTTGGGTACGAAAAGAACATTTGGTTAAAGCTGAGAGGAAACCTGCACAACTCCATCTCCGGACACTAAGCACGATCATCCATTGGCAATTGCCACTGAACGAAAAACAGACGAAAAATTTTGGAAAAAAGATTTTGTACCTATTGTTAGATTTTTATATTTTGGTGCTAGTGGGCCCTATATGGGCTTAGGCGTCTTACTCCAAAAAGTCTCAAGACTTAGTGGCTCAACCGCTATACCTATATATAAACCCATTACACTTCTATCACACAACCGATGTGGTACTATATTTCCAACACCCTTCCTCAAGTTCAACTCGGTCAAATTTGCACAGACTTGTACACCAGAAGTCTGTTTACATGGACTTGTACACTACTTGTGTCTCAGAGGTCCTACACACATAGACTTGTACCACATCGGTGGCTCCACTATATTGCTCTGATACAATGTTAGATTTTTATATTTTGGTACTAGTGGACCCTATATGGGCTTTATATGGGCATAGGGGTCTTACACCAAAAAGTCTAAGACTTAATAGCTCAACCCATATGCTTATATATAAACCCATTACACTTCTATCACACAACCGATGTGGTACTATATTTCCAACACCTGTCATGTGAGAGGAGGCCCAAGAGTCAATAATCCAAGAACTGTCCCTGGAAGCAAGAAAGGCATTACCTGAAAAAACAGGAGAAAAGACTGGCATGAGAAGCTGTGCCCTGTAGCTGCTGGAACCGTGCAAAATCAGCCTAAGAGATGGTGACTAACTGTTCAGCACAGGAAGTGGGTGACGGATCGAACACCTCAGTACAAGCATTGGTCACTGTTGGGAGACCATGCTTATCCCAACAATGATCCTTAGTGTGGCCTGTCCGTCGACAAAAGGTACACACAAACCTACTCCGAGAATCACCACAGCCAACTCCTCGACCACCACGAGAAGAGCCTTTACCACCATGCACACGAGAAGCTAGGAAGGCAGACTGATTAGAGGACACAACAGGCGATGGAGATGTGGATGTAGAAGACGGGCGAAGCATGCGAGCATAAACAGCAGCAAGATCAGGCATTCTCTCAGAACTCAGAATAGAACCCTTCACCTAGTTTTGCACCTCAAGAGAAAGCCCGGAAAGATATGCGATGATTGCAACTTCATTCCGATAACGACGAAAACTGGCCAGATCAAGAACTATTAAATATCTAGCTCCTTCAATAGGCTACGGATGTGAGTGAAGAAATGAGGGGCGGTACAATCCGTTTAACAGGATTAAACAGTTGGTCTGGAGGATTTGCCATGAGTTACAACAATTTCTTATGAGCCATAAGGAACTGCTCAAAACTCTGTGCCGAAAAAACATTGTTCCTACCATCTAACTTTGGCGAGGTACAATGAAGATTCTTAACTAAAGAATCATGAGACGAAGACATGACGACGAAGAGAGGAATCCTTCAACAACGAAGAGACGAGGCCTAAAAATAGTTTCTCTCATTAGTAAAAGAGTACAAAGATATATATGGAGAAATATTAGGGTTTTGTGGTATGGGCCTGATAACGGGCGTATAGACGACGTGGTATGTGCTTACATGGAGAAGTACGAGGCAACGGCATTTTGGTAATTTGGCGGGCGACGGGATTTTATGGTTCGACTGGGTCTATTTGATGGGAAACGGGTCAAAGAACGAAAGTCACGAGTTTGTGTCCCACAAACTAGTGAGTCATAGAAAAATTTGGCCAAATTCCATCGTTTAGGCCTCGAAAACCCTACTTTTGCCCTTTTTTAGTAATAATTGATTTCTTTATATCTTAGGATAGAAATATCTTATTTGTGAGCATTTGTGGCGATAATCTTTATTTTGTTAGATCTTTTATTTATTGCTGATATTTGAGAATTTACTTTTTTTGATAAATTTTTGAATTATCTCCTTTCTTAGTGCTCTTTTCGCTTATTTAATGTAAGCCTACGGGCAAGAGGAAAATCAGTTTTGTGATCATCATTTTCTTGAGTAATAAAATTTTACTCTTCCCAATTCCTGGCTATCTTTGATCAACAGGGTTTGGAAAACTTGTTACCGGCATTCGAAGGCGAATCAACGGGTTCAAGTATACCGCTGCATCAGGGCCCAATATGGCTCATTAATTAAATATAAACTATAACATAACTCTAACAAGAACTAAGAAAATTTTTTATACTATAGATTCTGCTATATTACTTTGTTTTAGAAAGGAAAACCTTACATTATCATTCCTGTGACATTTAGCTTTGAACATATCGACATTTTTTAACATTGGCACAAAATAATTTTATTTATAACAATACTAGTCTCGAACTAACTATGCATTAACCCTATCGATGGGGATCAACACTGGCCATGTCAACATGAACTCTTAAAATTGAGACTATAGTTTCGCATCCGGCCATCATTGAAACAATTAACGGCTTATGATATTCTAACTCAGGCCATCAAGGTAAAATAAACGGGTTTCAATAATTCTACTCGGGCACCACCGAGTTAAAATAAATGGTTTTTACATTCTGACTCGAGTGCCAGTGAAGTAAAATAAATGGAGATAGTTTGGGAAACTTATACTATTGGAAATCTTGCTATGTTCAAAATCCCTGTTTAAGTCATTCCAGTTTGAAACTTAAATTTTAATGAGCAGTGCACTTTGATATAGAGTATATATATATTGCCATTCATGCTATTTTTCTGAAGCACTCATGCACAAGTATTTATTATCATTGGTACTTGTATTTTACTCTCTAAACTTGGTATATTTCCCAATTTTTTTAGTGGACAACTTACTGGGCCTTGAAACTCATAAAGTTGTTGATTATCTCTTTTTAATCAGGAGTAAGGCCTTCCCATGGTAGCTTAGCAGTGGCTGTTGAGTAGCTAGCATAACCTTGGCCTTGCCAATTAAATTGCATCTTCCTTACTCTTGTTGTAATTGTGAGACTTGTGTATCTTTATTTTGATCTTGTTTAAGTCAGTGGAATTGTGTCTCGTATCCTGCTAGACTCCGTGTTATTTTGTAATTTCGTTAAATTGCTCCCTAGTATATAATGTTCTGAAACAGGTTGTTGAAACTTTACATGCCCACTGGGTTTTTACCTTAATCGGTGTGTAGTCGTTTATCGGCGCTCCAAGTCTACCGGACTAGGTTCACGGCATGACAGATATTATAATAAGATTAACTTAAAGTGATGTCAACAAAAAAGTATATCAAAGAAATGTTTAAAAAAAAAAAGACAATATCTTTATTCACATAGTTTAAGCTAGGTGACACCAGTAAAAATAAAAAAAATATTGCAAGCAAATTTCAAAAGCTAAAGCTCCTTCAAGACAAAAAATCACTATGAGAAACTAAAAGAGAATTACCAATTGTAGATGTCAGTTATATCCCCGTATTCTGCAAAGTTTAAAGTGTAGAAAATAAAGAAAATAAGAAACTTTATCAAAAAATTGGTAAGATAAATAAAATTTATCTACTATCAGATGAAAATTGTTCTTTTAATTTCTAGAATAGAAATTTATACAACTACAATCAGATTATGATTTTTCGTAACACCAGATGTCTATGTAGATGCCTAATAAAGTAGAATAGGATAGCAAATTGAAATCATAATAAGCAAATGAGAATAACTACAATTGTGCCTAAAAGAAAGCGGAGGAAATACTAAATAAACATTTTATTCATTACCACATGACAAAATTAATTTTGCTATAATTGCATACAACTTTAAGTAGCACAACATAGCATTTAATTAACCACTCATACATGGTATTTCTAAATACTGACGCATAGATAATTTGTTGTAATCAAACAACAGAATATCTTATTTATTCCAAAAATGTTCAGCTTGTCATATTTAAGCTGAAATCTAAACACATTCAAGATTTTACTGTTGTGATGTGTCCTTAATGGGCATTTGAAACTTGAAGTCTGATCAAATAAATAAGGTCCTATAGCTTGATACAAGCGCAAGTTGTTAGAGCTTAGATTGGTTAATGGGCCATATTGAGCCCATACACAAACCCTAATATTTCTATATATATACTCTTGTACTCTTTTCTTAATTGATATCCAAAATTATTTCTCTAATTCTCACATGGTACCAGAGCTCTAGGTTAGACCCTAGTGACCACCCAAAACCCTAGCCGCCACCACCGCTGTCGCCGCCGTCGCCGCCGCCAATCTAAATCCTAGCCTTCAACTCTCCGCCGCCATCGCCGCCACTAGCCACCTCTCATATCTCGTTCCTGTTGTTCTACGGGCACCTGGTGATGTTCCTCAACCCTCACCAGTGATGCCCTTGTCTTGTTGCTGAAGGATTTGTCTCTTCGTCGTCATGTCTTCGTCTCGTGGGTATGGTAACGTCTCCTCTCGTGGTGGTGAAGGAGCCGGTTGTGGTGATTCTCGGGGTAGGTTTGTGTACACCTTTTGTCGACGGACGAGCCACACTGAGAATCGTTGTTGGGATAAGCATGGTCGTCCGGTAATGGTCAATACTAGTACAGAGTTGGCCGATCCGTCACTTACTTCTGGTGCAGAACAGTTCGTCACTATTTCTCGCGCTGACTTTGCACGGTTCCAGCAGCTACAGGGTACAGTTTCTCATACCATAGTCTCTTCTCCTATTTCCTTAGGTAATGCCTTTCTTGCTTCCAGGGACAGTTCCCGGATTATTGACTCCAGGGCCTCCTCTCACATGACAGGTACAAAATCTTTTTTTCAAAATCTCTCCATCTGTTTTTCATTCTGTGGCAATTGCTGATGTACGATCTTGCTTAGTGTCCGGAGAAGGAGTTGTGCAGGCTTCCTCTCAACTTAAACTAACGGATATTCTTTTTGTACCTAATTTTCCTATCAACTTGCTATATGTTTCTGCGATCACTAAACAGTTGAATTGCAGTGTTACTTTTTCCTTTTTCACTGCACTTTTCAGGATCTGCAGACGGAGAAGAGGATTGGTTTAGGACGTAATCGTGGTGACGGTGTGTATACGTTTGTGCCTGATGATATTCCTTGTGGTTTGGCAGCTCCTATTTCAGACACCGAGTCATCACTCATATGCAACTGTAGATTGGGTCATCCTTCTCTTAGTCGCCTTCAGTAGGCTTTGCCTTGGATTCGAGTCGAGTCATTTCAATGTGAAACGTGTCAGTTGGGTAAGCATCATCGCGCTACCTTTAAACGTTCTACTCTAGTGTCTAGTCAGTTGTCATTTGATCTAGTTCATTGTGATGTTTGGGGACCTTCTAGAGTCGCATCTATTTCCGGTCATCATTACTATGTTGTGTTTGTTGATGACTTTTCCCGAGTGTCATGGGTATATTAGCTAAAAGACCGTCGATCTATTGTTGATGTCCTTAAAACATTAATTTGGAAGTACAAAATCAGTTTTCACAGTTATCAAATGTCTTCGTACTGATAATGCTATAGAATTTGTATCTTCTGCTATAAATTCTTTATGTGCGTCCTTTGCTGAACGAAAGCATCGTCACATCTTAGATGTTGCACGCACTCTCTAAGTGGAGCGAAATGTCCCTAGGTATTTGTGGTCTGATGCTATCTTAATTGCAGTATATCTTATTAATCGTATGCCTTCTGCACCCCTAAGGAGAGAGGTCCCTCTACGTCGTCTTCTACCTGATACTGAGGTGTTCCGCTTATCTCCTCGTGTTTTTGGTTGTGTTGGTTTTGTTCAAGATTTAACTCCTGGTTTGGATAAGTTGTGCCCGCATGCGCTTAAATGTGTCTTTGTCGGATATTCCCGCACCCAACGTGGATATCGTTTGTATCACCCGATTAGTCGGAAGTACTATGTGTTTATGGAGGTCACGTTTTTTCAGTCTCAATCTTTTTTTACTGACTCGGGTTCTCACGATTTGTTGACTACATCATCTGATATTGTTCTCCCTATTCCTGTTTCAGTTACTCCACCTGTGCATGTGCCTAGTGTGATGCCTCCTCTAGTAGATCCAAATGATGGCCGTTTTGGACAAGTTTATCATCGCCACCAACATGTACCACCGCCAGATTTGCCTCCTCCGATTGTGTCCCCGGATGATGCAGACTCGTCTCTTTAACTTCCCATTGCCTTTCGCAAAGGTATTCGTTCTTGTACCAAACATCCCATCTCACTTTTTGTTTCTTATGATAATCTTCACCCGTCCTTCCGCACATTTGCTCTTTCCTTGTCTGCTAAGTCGATCCCCAGGAACTACCAGGATGCACGTCTGCTTCCACAATGGCAAAAGGCAATAAATGAGGAAATGGAAGCCTTGAGATCTCGTAGTATATGGGAGCTCGTGCCTCGCCCTGCTGATACCAGCGTCATCACTTGTCGATAGGTCTTCTCTATCAAGCATAAAGTTGATGGTAAAGTTGATCGCTACAAAGCACGGTTGGTGGCCCGTGGTTTTACTCAGACTTATGGTGTTGATTATGCCGAGACTTTTTCACCGGTCGCTCGTCTCAATTCCATTTGCATTCTCACTCGCCTGTAGCTATGAATCAATCACGGGCACTCAGTCAACTCGATGTTAAGAACGCCTTTCTCACGGAGATTTAGTCGAGACACTATTTATGGAGCAACCTCCGTGGTATGTCGCTCTGTGGAGAATGTAGTTCTGCCAAACTCAAGAAAGCGATCTATGGTCCCGAAAACAGAGTTCTCGTCATGGTTTGAAAAAGTTTAGTGTAATTGCAGCTGAAGATGGTTTTTTGTAGGCGAATGTGGATCACTCCGTGTTCTATAAGAACACCCATCCGGATGTGTTAGTACTTTATGTATACGTCGATGACATCTTGTCGACGGTAGCGATTATCGTGGCATTCGAGAACTAAGGAGCATTTAATGAAGCATTTCGCTACACGAGACAATGGGACGCACCCAAATACTTCCTTAGTATCGAGTTCTGCATATGCCAAAGGAAAGATGATGCTTTCACGCAGTAGTATGTATTGGACTTACTCGAGGAGACTCGGGTTTATCGGGTAGTAAACCGTAGAGTACACCTATCGAAAGCGCCACCACCCTTCCGGGAGGCATCATCCCCAACTCTCAAAGATCCGAGTCAATACAGACGCTTTGATCTGGGCAAGCTCATTTATCTAATAGCTACTCGTCCTAATATATCTTACGCAGCTTGGACTCTTGAGTCGGGCTTTATGCATGAGCCACAAGAAGTTCATCGGGCAGGGGTGCTCCGAGGGTGCTTTCGCATATGTTAAAGGAGCTCCCAAGAAAGGTCTTCTATCAAGAACCATGGTCACCCTAGACATCATGTACCTCATTCTCGACTGGGCTACGGGCGGCGATGAGGTATGAAAAAGTCTACGCCGTTTTTAGTACGTATGTGGTGGAAACTTGGTTATTTGGCGAAGTAAGAAGGAGAATGTGGTTTCAAGATCGAGTGCCAAAGCAGAGTACAGATCAATGGCACGGCATGACATGTGAGATGGTTTGGGTGTAGTCTCTTCTATCTGAGTTAGGATTCCCCATCACGATACCTATGCAGATGTTATGTGACAATCAGGCCGCCATCTTCATTGCTAACAATCCAACATTCTATGAGCGTACTAAGCATGTGGAGGTTGATTGTCACTGCGTTCGTGATATGGTATTAAAGGGAGTCATCTCTACGCCATATACCCAGTCATCTGAGCAACTGGCGGATATCTTCACCAAGGGTTTAAGTGTTAAAGTTTTTAGTAATCTTGTAACAAGATGGGCATGTTCGATATATATGCTCCAGCTTGAGGGGGAGTGTTAGAGCTTAGATTAAGTAATGGGCCATATTGGGCCCATACACAAACCCTAATATTTCTCTATATATATACTCTTGTACTCTTTTCTTAATTAATATCCAAAATTATTTCTCCTATTCTCACACAAGTAATGAACCTACTTTCATATAGCCCTTACTACGGAAACTTCAGCCAAATCCTTAATTAATATAAGGCCGGAAACCTAAAAATTTAGCCCAATTTGATTTAACCTCTCCAATTGGATGACAACTTAATTTAATGCAAATAGCAAATTGGTGAACCAAAACAACTTATCTTCCATGATCTCGTATATTGTTAAATTATGCATTGAATCAACCACAAAGAAAACCTTTCATAAACACCATCTAAACCAGTCTGATGTCTGTCTAATATGTCGATTTTATCAATAGTAGATGATCACACACCAGGATGAATAATTCTCGGTCACATCCTGATAAGAGTCTCATTGGATGCCACGAAATTTAGGCCTGGTGTTTATGAAAGTCAATATGATTCATCATTAAAGAGGTTAAGTAAAGGTTAAGTTGTTAATAGGTGGTAGCAAGTAGTGTCTAACTTGGATGAGGGTTAGTTTTGTAATTTTATTTTTATGTTGAAATAAAATTTTTAATTACAAAACTTAATTGATCTTTAACTTGCTAATCATTCAATCATTCACAATTAGTGAACAATGCTTATTCTTGATTGTTCGCCCATGGAGTAAACCTTATGCTATGTTTGGATTGACGGCCAATGAGGGAAAATAAAGGAAAGGGAGAGTTTCGGAGAGTCATAGTGAGCACTTCCCTCGTTTGGATAGATTTTTTTAATTTAACAAAGGGAAAGGAAATGATAACTCTAACCCTCCGAAACCTCACTTTTGTTGGCCCCCGATTTGGGGTGCCGTGGAGGAAGAACCTCCTAAAAATTTTATAACTTTTAAAAAGACCCCAATACCTTCAATTTTTTAATTAATTAGATGATATCGCTTCATAAGTTTCTTCTTTCACTTTTTTCAAACCTAATTTTATTGTGATCAAGGGTTCATATGGCACCAATCATTTTTTTCTACTCCTAATTCAATCCTTCTTGTTAATTCCATATATCTTGCATTGATTTGATCTTGTATTTTTTCTCTCTCCATTTATCGATATAGATCACACATCTATATTACCTTAAATGTTGCTATATTACTAGATTTCCCCTTTTGTGTTTAAATAGAAATAAATAATTTTTATTTAATAATAAGGATATAATTGGTAAATCATATTATTATATATCCTTTCCCTTCCTTTCCTCTCTTTAACCAAACAAGGTTTATCAGAAAACCTTCCTTTCCTTTCCCTCCATAAAATATGACTATCCAAACAAGGGTTCAACCATTTCTTTCCTTTCCCTTCCTTTCCCTTCCTTTACTTTCGCATCTATTTTTGGATCCAAACACTATGTTAAACCCCAACCATCCTAGAAGTACCTCCATTCACTTCTTATATCCCCAACCAAATACCACAGGCAATGGAACTAGACCTCCATTGACTTCATCCCTAACCAAACTCTAGTAGTGGTAGAGCTAACACTTCAAAAGCTTTTTACAACTCAAACAAATAGCCATAATTCCAACTTCCATCTAGAACTCACACTTCCATAGAACTCCAGTGCCAAGTTGCCAAACGCGCCCTTAACATTTGGGTATAAGTTGTGAATTGTCCTATAGTGCTATAAAGATGTCCCAATATAAAGGTGCTTGAGGTTGTGATTTGATTATACCTTGAGAGTTATGGCATATTATGGGGGACTTCATAGTTTCTGATCATATAACTGCAAAGCGAGGCGTGGTGCAACAAAGAGCAACATGATATTAAAAGGTTGTATAAAGGTTACCGATATTTAATTAACAAAGTAACAATGGAACACGAGTAATTTTCTTTATTCATTCTGCCAACTCATTATAGGAACCAGGTGATTGTCTAGAAGATACCCTGTATCAAGGCATCAATAAAAGCTCAAACTAAAATTTGCCTTCATGGTAATTCTGTGAATTGGACCAAAGAAGCAGAATGATTGCTGTCAAAAACAGAATGCATTGATATAAAATTGTGAGGTAGTTTTTTCAACTAATAAACAGGACATTCTAATAGTAGTGAATAAAGAGCAGACTTAAATGGAGTGAAATACACATGAAACTTGATCCCAATTCAAGCAGAAGAAAAGTTGACAATATTGCAGTTAAAAGATAAATCACTGTTGAAGAAGTTTAAATGGTCCAATTAATGTAGACAAGTAGCCATAACAGAAGACAGTTTAAGCCCAAGACAACTTAGGTTTATCCACATATCCGACCTGCTGTAATCAGCGCCAAGTTAAAGTTCTCCGAATAAAGAACCAAACTCTGGGATCAACTAATTACTAGTCATTTCAAGGACAGCTGCACTCCTATTAACTTCATCATTCCCTTTATCAAGTAATCTACCTAGCCATGCATAACAAGATAACTATTATCAATTGAACAATGAACAACAAAGCACCTAGATTGCAAAGTAAACTATAATAAATAATTCAGTATAACTTAGTTTCATTTGGTTAACCAACATATATCGTTTACAGTTTAGAGTCTTCAGACATGTGCAATTATTCCCACATATTTCACCCAGTTAAAAAAATTCAGCAGAGCATAAATTCAGTATTACATAATCAAATAGATGTCTCTTTGCATAAGCATTGACTTTAAATAATCGTATTCGAAAAGCACCATGCCACCATCAACATTTTATTATCAGTCTTTTGTAACTTAATTTGAAAACATCAACAGTAATACTCTCTAATAGGATCATGAGTTCTGCAGCTCTAGGAGAAAATTTTATACTTGAACGAAGAAGGACAATGATAAAGCAAGAGAGAAATCCACTTACTAATTGAAAAAAAAAATTGCATATAATAATAAACAATTGATTTTGTTGTTATCAAATAAAAAAAATACCTTTTATCTGTTGCTTGATAAAAGCTTCTCCTACTTCAACAAATAATGAATCAGATGGATCAAGAAGATATGTACAACACCATCGTGGATCACCAGAAACAGTGTTCCTAAGAATGCAGTGTATAAGAAAGACAATGATCTAAGCATTTATAACTTGCATTCTTGCATTTAGAAGATACCACCTGAAGTTAATATGCATATATTTGATGATAACCAAAACAAAGAAATATTAATCAATAATAAATTGAGCACACATGGCAATTCAAAATGCATGTGAATGCATATTGTGCTCATAAATACTCTTCTACATAGCACAATCATTAGAATATAATTACCAAGATAGCATGAAAAATTAAGTTCCTAAGTAACTTATCAGGACAATTAGATAATTTGGTAGGCAAACTATGATAGCAAAGAGTATGGCAAAGAAGAAAAAAAAACACATTTTAAGATTTAATTAGAAATTCTAAGAACAGAAACTTGAAAAAGGAAAATACCAATCCCCAAGCCTGGTTATACTGGCTGATGGAAATAGATCCTTAAATGCAGCTGGAACATTTCCAGAGAATGATGGCAACACTGAAACAATTAAAAAACTGTGGGTGAACATACAAATGATTTGCATCACTTTACCATACAAACCATTAAGTGGAACCAAATTCTCTGAGCATAAAAATGGGCAAATATCAAAAACAAGGATCAAATTATGAACAGAAAGATTATACCATGGTTGCTCATAAGATGAGATTCAGTGAGGATGGAAGAATGGCATCAAGACATGTAACCATCCCTCTGTTTCAATTGTCAAAAAAATTAATTGAAGCTAGCACTAAAACAATTCTTTCCCACGTTCTCTACCTTGTGTCATTTATATAAACGAATAGCAAAAATTGAAGCAGACAATGAACAGTCACACAAAATGTTCAGGCTATGAAAGTTCAGAACATAAAACAGCCATGATTACGAACAAAAAATGGTGTTTGCTAGATATAGCATCTTCTCTCTTTACAGTTTATATAAGCTCAAAAACATTGTGTTGACAGAGATGTCATAGATACCCTAAAACCAGTTGCAACCAATAACTATTGACGCCACCAAATGCACAAGTAGGTGATTTTATTAGCTTCAAAAGAATCCTATAGGTAATAAAACATTTACTTTTCCTATAAGCCCTTTTTGAAGTTAAACTGTAGTGATCAGATTTCTACCGAACTTTGTAACGTTTAAAACGCTTAAGGTGATACAGGTAGTATCACTCTCATTTACTCTGCATCCTCATTTCAGTTCCAATTCATTTTGCCAGACTTTTTTTATGAACAAAAAGATATAAATCGGTTCCATTGTAGATCAGATCAGGTCATATAAACCAGAACTAAAATACAACTAGGTAATCAATGCTACAATAAAGATCCTAGCCAAAATTGTTTGATTGATGGGGATGTCCCAAGGGGGAATTTTCATAGGGGGCCAATTGTGTCCCTAGGCATCAGATCTTGTGCATATAAACGAAGGAAAGCAAAGGGTAAGCAGTTGTTAGATTCATGGATTAACCTTTCAAATACTAATGCACCAAATTGTAGCCATGCATTCACATCATGGAACAAAAAGGATAACAATCTGTCTCATTCTGGAATATTCATCCATCACAGCTATACATCTATCTTAACAAGGAGCAGAAACTGACCTCAAGTACATGAGTATTTTGTGTGAAAATTAGGTCAAACTGGAAAGCATATATTAGGAGTTAGGATGATAGAACTATTGGGAATTTAATCAAAGAAAAGAAAAGGGGGAGGTTTTGCGGTGATTTAAAAATCTTGTCTGCATGTAATATATTTTTCTTATGCATAAGAATAATAAATTCAGTCATTGTGGTTGGACAAAGTAAGCAATTCACCCCCACAATACAAGAAATGCATATGTCTATAATAGATATACCAGTTGGTGAAAACCAAGACTTGCATGAGTGGGGGATTTTAAATGATTACAATAAATACAGTGAACAAGAGATTTGCACGGGTAGAAGACTTGCATGGGTTTTAATATATAGGAAATTTTGTTATCCATTCTCCTGTAGAGATGGTATCTGTATTGTTTTGGCAAATATGAGCAACAATACAACTATTTACCAAGTAAAATGAGTCATAAAACCATGCATGAAATTATAAAATGGTATATCTTAAAAATAAACACTTCTTTGTGTACCTAATAACTATGAGAAGTGGAGTGGAAGTTCTGTGTTTGTGCCTCAATTGTGGTTAGAATTAAGTTTTTGAGTCTAATAATGGGGTTATGGTTTGTGGTTAACTGTTTCGTTTTTAAAATAAGTTGTGTCAATTTTCATATAATGTTTTTGCAATGTTTTTGATTTAAAATGTCTATCTTTTTATGCTATAAGTTGAGGCACTATGTAGTGTTTTCATGCTTGTTTTGAAGGTATGTACCCTCAGAGAATGAAGATGATTTTAAAACAAGCCATTCAAGGAGCCAAGATAATGCCTCAAGACTGCAGCCCAGAAAAGCTTCACTGATGCGCCAGGGCTAGAGATGAAGGACAATGAGTTTTCCAGAGAGTTGGGAGCCACAGCATTACTGCAGTATGAAAGCAGGTCCAGCATCTTTGTGGTTTTCAAGCTGCTGATATAAATAGGCATTTGGGGATTAGAGGCGGCCAGTTTAGGAGAGCCAAGAGATAAAGGATAGAGTGACACATGAAACTAGGGAGAGGGAAACAAGGATAGACCTCAAGTGAATAGTGAATAGCATCTGTCAATTACATTTAATTTATTAAATGAATTAAAGTTGTTATGAGTAGGAATGTGCTTGGAAGTCTTGTGTAATCATTGGGAGCTTGTTCATTATGAATTGTAACCTAATTGATTGCTCATAGGAAAATAGGGGATAACCAGGATCAATATCGTATAGGATAATCAGGAGATCCCTATGAAAACTATTGAGTTCTAAACTGGCGACTTCCTGGTAAAGATTTGATAGATGAAAATACAAAAAATGCATTTGGAGTCCAACTGTTATTGAAATTTTTATTTCCTTGCATTACTACATGAAGATTATTACTCTCCTAGCCCAAATCTCATACTCATCTTGTTCTAGTTTGTTTCAATTCTTTCAACTCGATTAATCACAAGGTTGAATAAGACAAAGTAGTGTTGATTAGAACACTTAGCTCTAATTGAGCAACTTCCTCGTGTGATCAACACTCTACATATCATTATATTACTTGCTGACAAGTGCTCTTGCATTGTAGGAACAACTTTTGCAATGATACAATTCTTGGTGAAGATCTGGACTAACAGTATCCTTTGCAAGCAAAATTAGTGGAATTTGAGTGATCCTATGTATACCCAACTAACTTCACCAAAACAGATTCCGGAATAATAATAAAAGCTATCCCAGTTATTTTGAGATGATGATGGTAGGCAACCAGAGATAAAGTAACAACATAACAATCATCCAGGTAGTCAATTTGGCAGAGTTATTTGGTAGAAATGACATTAACCATGGCATTGCATAGTATTATCGATAACAGTACATAGGAAAAATACAGATATTTAAAATACTAAAACAAATCATACCAGGTGTCATTCCTAACTGTATCATTCGAGTTAGAATTTGTTTCTGTAGGATCAACTGTTGATCTAACCAGTCTTCAGAAAGTGGTCCACCCCATCTACAGAAGGCAAAGGAAAAAGATGGCATAACAAAGCCAGTTGCAGAACAACTATAATGCGTATAACATTATAAAACTTCTAATCAAAGAAAATATCCTTATAATATTTTTATCATTTGACATTATGTTATTGTGCGGCTTTAGAAGTTTAACGCAATCTTGATATACCAGCTACTAAGGAGAGGCCTAAACAATAAGGGCAAAAAACAAAAACCATTAACGACTTGGAAAGGAAAGCTATAATCTTTCAAACAAGCTAGAACTACAAATTAGAGCTTTCCTTAAAGTTAACCGCTTAACCTATTTGGCTCAAGGCCATTATATTGGTCAAAAACACTCTAAGGCAATCCAGTCAAGGTGTCCAGTCAGCACTTTGCATTGACTAAGCACAAATAATTTTTTTCTAACTATTTTGAAGCTGGCCTTTTTTTTTTAACCTATCTGATCCCAGGGCCATAACATTTGTCCAACTGACCTGAGTCATCAGATGAAGATGTCTGATCAGCATCTTTGGTTGACTGAGCACAGAAATATATTTTTGAAAAAGGAATGGCTTATGAGTATAGCATTGTAAACATCTTAAACTAAAAGAAAATATATGGTGTTTTGGGTACAACAATCTTCATAATACCCCCACTGATGATCACTAGTGGAAGTTTTGGAAGTCATTGTGCATTGATGGCACACCTACATAACTTGTCAAGGGGATCAATCATCTAAGGAGACACTATATGAGATGAATGTGGTCTACCAGAAAAATGTAACACAAAGATGTGTTATCAATGATACTCCATACTGTAAAACACAATATTTTATGTTTTCTTTTTTATCAATATAATATCGTGAAACTACTTTGTACCATGAACTACCACCAGTAATAATAATACCAACACACACTCGCCTGATATCACCTTTGTCGTTAGTGTGGTAAGCCAATTTATGCATTCTCCAAACTCTGACCATTTAGATGTTGTCTACCGAATTCTCAGATACTTAAAAGGGACACCTGGAAGAGGATTGATTTTTAAAAATAATGGGCACTCGCAGATTGAGGCATTTACAAATGCAAATTGGGCATTTACAGATAGGCCCCTGAAGAACCTGAAAATATATAAACATATAATAAATCTCAACACTCCCCCTCAAGATGGGCGAAAGATATCCACTAAGCCCATCTTGTCACATCCTCTAGCTAAGTCTGACACTATAAAGCTCTAAATCCAAACACACTATAAAGCTCATGAAGCAAGCTCATGATACCATTAGTGTTGCAATCGCCTGTGTGATATCATTCGGTGTCATTAACATTTATAAATATATGATGAAACCATATAAGATTTACAATTATCTGCAGATATCCATGAATAAGAGATAAGAGAGAGGTTGAGAATTACATTTGAAGTAGATACGGAGGAGAATAAAAAGAAAAAATAGATCGTACATTATCAGCTATGCATCAGCTAAGTAATGCACATCTTTTTTATTTGTGAAAGACTAGTCAAACAAGAACGCTCCTCACCTATCCAATTCTAACAAAAAGGCAACAGAGCGCTAAGATATGCATCTTCTCAATATACAATGAAGATTAACATCAAAACATATCAATGGCATGATTGCTTATATACACATCCTCATAGTATTATATTGGATTGCAATAAGAACAACTAAAAAGGATTCAGAGGACAAAAAAAAAAGAGCAAATCCCTCACAATATAGTGATTTTGTTTTCTCATGGGAAGTGACCAAGTAGTTCAAGGATAGAATCGAATGATGGAAAATTCAGGTTTCCGATTTTGACCATAATGCAGCTTATTAAAAATCAATTAAAACATTTGTAAATCCAATAAATAATAATTTCAGTTAAACCATATGCAAGAAAAAATAGCAATTTGAAATTCAGCATAAACATGACAGGTGTTAGATGTCTCCAGCAATTATACATACCCATGCAAGTTTCCCATTCGTGCCCAAGCAAGAAAGGCTGGCCCACCAAAAAAATTGTTCAAATCTTCACTGCTCACATTAAAATCCTGCCATTCTTTAGATTCAGTCAAATTCACTAATCATAATGAAGCGACAGTCTCACCAAACTAAGTCCAAACCACATATTATTTTTTCAGTGTTGAAGGAGTATAGAGTGTATAATTAGATTTCGAATTCCAACATTCTAGCAGATTTGAAAAATATGTGATTCAAGGTTTGGGGTATTATGGTCAGAAGCTTGCCATTTTGAGGTAAATCAATAGGGTAAAACAAAACTCAAATGGGAAAAGTCAGAAATAGTTCAGGATATTTTTTTATTAAACAATAAATTAAGACAAAATTATTGGCATTATTTAAAATTCTGACTTTGAAGTGATGAAATTTAAATAGAAAACAATGTGCAGCGAATTCACCACGCCCTGCATTCATAAAACGGTTGCCTCTAGAAGGAAGTTCCTGAGGCTATTTTCAAGGATAAAAATGTAGAAGATCGGCATTATCTAAAAATTAGATCATAGCAGATCATCAATATTGCATTATAGTGCATGTTAAACACCTTAGCTCTCACTAGAAACAGATGTGAGGAAATAGATTAAATGAAGAAAACTTTGAGTCTTATCTTCAACAAGAATCCTAGAAAAACTTAGATAAGTCATCTCATTTAAGACAATACACAATCCTTATCATTTTCCCCGCATATAATCTAATAATAAAATAAGATTGGCTTTCTGGCATGCAATCCCCCAAGTAGATAATAACATGTGAAAGTGATTTTCAACGGTTAACCTTTAGCTCATAAGTTTCTGTAAAAAGTGAATTTTGAGTAACGTAAGACAAGTCACACTACCTTGAAAACCTTTTTCCAAATGGCTTCTTGACCAGTAAATGCCAGAGGCAAGTTAATTCCTTGAAGAGCCATCCAGTCAATCTCTCTTTCCCATCTTTTCCAGTCCCACCAGACAAAAGAATCTGCAATAGAAACAAAAGTGTTCTCAACAGAACCAAGATTCCAATCTAAGATTCAAAACTGTAGGAAAATCTTTCAAATGACAGAAAAATCAGAAAAGGTACCAACTATATAAAATAGATAGAATCAGAAAGACTATTATAAAATGTAAGAAAGAATCCATCTTATGACAGATCTTCCAACTATAGCTATTGCTTGAACAGATATTGCTCAAAGGATAGAATTGTTGATACAATTGTCTGTATTTGGTGGCTGGCAGACTTGTTCTTTGGCCATTAACTGAAGGTAATTGAATATAAAATTCAAAGACATCAATCTTTAGTTATTCTGTGTAACTAACAATATGGATCATCTCTTACAAGAGAACTTACAGATCATGCCTTATTAATGGATTATGTGCAAAATATGTTTCCAAATGCAATACTCTTAACAGTCAAAGAGGCTAGTCTGACCATTGGTTTGTGATAGTTGGAGTCAGCAAATGCAATACAAGACAAACTTAATCAAAAAACTGTAAGCAAAGGCACATGAGTTTTCCTCTACTTTTGGAGAGTCCATGGAAGTTCAGTCCACAATTGCTATTTGGTAAACCAACCACTGCATACAATTTGCATCGTGACATGACCAAGTCAGAAATGATCTCATTCAAGCTTATAGACAACCTAAAAATCCATCTCTCAACACCAGCCTCCAAGTATACAATTACTCCATTGACAACCATAGATGTATTTGGAAATCAAACCTTAATTTAGGAGCATATTGACTACAATAAATTAACATGCTTATTTATAAAGACCACCTAGATTATACTTGTAAACAACTATGAGTTTGAAAGTGCTGGCCAACAGTTATATTAGTTGTTGAAAATCATGAGGCTGATTATGTGTCCATATCCAAATGAAGATTAAAATTTGGCATTCTAAAAAGTATAAACAAATATCAACTACTTATAAACAAACAACTATGATTTTATCAAACATTTTGCAACTGAAATACCATATGCATGGTTTACAATGGCAAACAGCATAAAACATTATTTTTTATTCCATGAACAGTTGCAAGGAAAAAAAAACATATACAGATTCTGCTAAGTGGGCTTCTTATTAAGGATATTGTTTGGCCGATACTGGATAGGTTAAACACAAAGCAAGAACGATCTGATATCCATGCAACCCCCAATGGCGGAGTAAAATTTGCAAGGGCTAATGATTAGTAGGAGGGCTAACGCTTAGAAACATGGCTTTCCTTCATTATCCAAACCACCTCACATCCTCACCCAATGGATATTTCCTTCTTGACATTCTGGTGTTATCATACTTAAAAGGGGATTTTGCTTCCTGGCTATTTATCTTCCAAACTCTAGCAATCTAATATGTAAGTTCCTACTCTAACTTGCATTTGGGATAAATCTCATCTTATTTGAAAACATTAAAGAGATTTTTCTAAGCACCACATCATCACTAACAAATTCGGCATTGCAGTAGGATCCAAGCAAAACTGAAATGTAAAACAATGGTTTGGTAATAATTCATTTATAAATAAGCATTCATGACATAAAGCTATCAAATGAAGATTGAGTACTTACAACTTGAAGTTACAACATTTTGATAGTAGTTCCACGGAACAGGGCGTTTAATATTTATGCCTTCATCCTCTACAGGTGGAAGTGATCCTGGCTGAGGAACTGAACCCACTTGACTGCCACCAGTCTTGTCCCATGATACATGTACACCACACCAATATTTTAAATACCAATGGAAACCAGCTGCAACCTCTACTGCTGTAGTACCTTCAATCCTAAATGAAAACAACATAAAAGCAGATTAAGTGAAGTACCTTTTCAATAAACATCATCATTACAACAAACCAAAATTATTGACAATTTTAAATATAACCAAATAACACACAGAACTGAATCCAAAAATAACAGAACTAAGCCACTGGATAAGCTTCATCAGTTTTTGAAAGTGAGCAAATCTTGATATATAATACTCAAAAAGAAAACCTATGCTTTGAAAATTGCACAAATTATGTGTAGCTCTCTACTAAACCAGTCAGACAATAGAGCTCCCTGTGACAGTTTAGTTATAAGGATACCTTTGGAGCATGTCACACCAAATTTGGGGAAAATGACCTGCATAAACTCAAGCCATCTATAATAAGCAGTCGCTCTTTAATATGCTTTTAATAGGTTCTTTTCTATGATTATATCCATATGACTTCCAAGAAGTGCAAGCCTAGTAGCCTACTGTTAGTTTGGCAAAACTGGCCGTAAGCCTCCAATTAAAAGACCTAATTTTAGAGCGAAATGGATACAAAAAAAAGGTATGGGTTTTCTTTTTTCATCTTCAAATCTATACTGAGTATAACTATCAATATGAACATATATAATCAGCAAGGTCGTGCTTTAAGTGCTTGTTAATTGATATTGTCCTTGGTTGTTGTTGTTGTTTGATCACGCATTGCTCGAAATGGAACCATTTTGATCATCTTCAACAACTCCATTATTTCAAAAAGAATTACAGGTGCTCCTTGTATATCAAAGGGCACATGGCCCCTCCTAAGAAAAGCCATTGGCCCAGTGTCTAATCCAAATGAAAGTCATGTGTTCCAGTTGTGCTAGCCCCTTACACCAACGTCAGTATGATTAACCAAATGGTTCTGATGTTTGAGTTTTGCAGTGGATCTACAATCCCTTGCTTTTGATTCACCAACAATAAATAAGTTCGTAGATAACTATCAGGCGTTAATAACCAGAGCCAGTTTAAGCAATTCCCAGACTTCGGGAACAATAGTCTGGTAAATGATGACCTTAGTTTTCTCCTGAGCTAAAAGAAAAGGTACCATTCTAGAACAAAGCAACAGCTTTAAATTGAAAGCAAATGAAGTTGCAGTCATCAAGAAACACACTTACCATCAGAGCATAATATAAATGAGTCAAAATCGTTCAAAAGAGAGTTACAGAACACAATGGAAGTACAACAAATTTATAAGTACATTTCTCTCATTTGATCAGTGATCTTATCTTCTTCATTTAACCACAAACAAGACAAATATTTCTTTTTCATGTCTCTCGTTATAATGTATTTTCTTAATCAAAACATAAATCACTACATATATATATGTCTATAT
This sequence comes from Dioscorea cayenensis subsp. rotundata, assembly GCF_009730915.1. Taxonomy (NCBI): domain Eukaryota; kingdom Viridiplantae; phylum Streptophyta; class Magnoliopsida; order Dioscoreales; family Dioscoreaceae; genus Dioscorea; species Dioscorea cayenensis. The sequence goes on from NC_052482.1 coordinate 11,502,300, forward strand.
ATAAAAGCCAAACAATTGAAACTCTGCTCAAGAAATGCACATACATGATCTCTGGCCCATTGCTGCTGGAGTTTTTGATATTACTTATCCTAAAGCAACTGGAAACTCCACAAACATCCTACCAACCAAAGATTAACAATATCATAAGAAACACAAACAAAATAAAAAGGCTAAAAAAAAAGACAAACCCTAATCAAGAAAACAAAAACACCAAAATAAAAGAAGCAGAATTCAGCTCAATCTCAAACTAAAGATACAACGCGAATAAGAGTGACCAACCTTGCCAACAATCTTGAAGCTGAAGCTGGATACATGGCTGGGGAGCAGTCTCTCAAGAAGCGCTTTGGCAGCGGCTTCCTGGACGGAAGTAGGAGATCGCTGGCTCTCCACTCTTCTCAGCAGCTCCTCCATCGCATCTGAAGACGGTGATGATCGGACGGGGAGAAGGAATAACAGCAAGAACGAAGAAAGGAGTAATAGAAGAGGTAATGAGATCGCCATGGCTGGCGAGTCTCGAAGCTCGCTCTGACGGAGGAGAAGAAGGCTTTGATCGGGAGTTTCTTGAAGACTAATGAGATGTTTGTTTGTTTCTATCCGCCAGAGAATCCGCCGCCGACTGATTGGTATTGTCGGGGCTTGTTTAGTTTTTAAAAAAGTGTTTTTTAAAGTTGTAAAAGCATTTTTTTTTAAGTACTTTTGAGAGTAAATTAAATTTTTTTAATATTTTATATTTAGTTAAGATAATGCAAAAATATTTTTATATATGTGTAGTTGTTAAGACGTAAATTTTTAAAAGGGCTTTTACAGATAGCAAAATACTAAAAAGGGCATTTATTGAGTTTTTATTGAATTACTATTATTCATTACTATTACACATTGATTAACATTGAGCGTAGAGAAACAACATTTTGGATCATGACCCACAATCCTACTCTCTTCTATAAATCATGTAGACTTCAAATCAAATTCCAACCGTTCAGATTGAAGACTAAATATGTCTTTATGATTTGAAAGAAATTTCAGGACAATCAGAGATAATTTGATCAGCCGATGAAAACCTTGATTGGAGCAACGTCATTAAAGAAACTTCTAGCTTTCAACACTTTGATTTTTTTTTTTTGGTTTTGAATACATCATTGTAACTACTTCCCTATGATATAGCACGTGTGTACGAAATGGGTGGCCCATCACAAGCCTTCATGTATGTTTTTTTGTTGCACAGGCTTGCTATCCATCAGAAGCTACAAGTAGGTATCACAATTTCTAGGGTTTTCTTTAACTCCATCTGCTCTAAAAATTTTGTTTCTAACTCGATGATTCACCAACCAGAGAGATAGGAAGGCTTGACTATATAGGAAGGCATACTTACACACCCAAGTTAGAGAAAAATATAAAAGAGCATGCCAAACTATGAACATGGAAAACTCATAGAAGAACCCTCTATTCATGAAAAGGTGGGATTCACTATGCATGCATGGTGGGTGATATTTGCCTCGAGAGCATTGCTTCATCGTGCAAAAATTCCCCTTTTTTTTTGTTTTTGTTTTTGTTCTGGTTTTGTTTTTTTTGTTTTGTTTTTTTGTTGATTTTTTTTTGTTTTTTTGTTTTTTTGTTTTTTTGTTTTGTTTTTTTTTTTTGAAACTTTGGCAAGAGCTACGGATATGCAACCATGTGCCCCCTGTAACTTCTTATGGACTTGCCCCCTTTATGCAACAAGTCAACCAAAGACAAAGGTCCTTGACTTCAGCAACAGCAAACTTTTTTTATCTCAATCTTCAGTTTCAATGAGAATTGGTGAGTTGCCCACTTTGACTAGAACCGAATCTTATCAATCATGGATTTTTGACAAGTCTGTATATGAGCTTGGCGGTGATGGTAGCAGACTTAGCATAACGTTGATAAAGTCTGGCATCACAAAAATTTGACTTTGACTTTGATTTTGATTTGATTTGATTTTTTTTTTCAATGACCCGTTATGGACATAGTCATGAAGCAACTTTACTTCGTGCCCCATTCCAATAAGCTAGCGATGAGACATGAAGCATTGATATATTTTTATCAACATCTTTTTCACACTTAAGTTCAAAGATGGGAGGAGAAGTCGAGTCCCACCGGGCGTGCCAGACTTTATGAGCTCCTTTCTTTCCACCCGGCCTTTAATTGGGATATAATCGGTTAAAAAACATAGATCATAAATCAAATTTTAAAATTTTGTAGACTTCAAAGGATTATGGGTTCATGACTTCCATTAGGGGCAAGTGTTCATTACCTTGGACATTGTAGCAGGAACCTCCGATTAAGAAAAAAGTGTGAAGAAAGAAACAGATTCTGACAAATAAATTTTATTCATGAATACATAGACTTTATTGAAAGTACAAGAAGTTTAGAATTTAATCATCTTGACGCAACAATAATTATAGCCTTTTATCTCCTTCTGACTATTTCACCGAAAATCGCGCTTTGACTTTTGTTGCCTTTTGGTCTTCATCAACGGTCGACATATGCATCTTGAACATGACTTAGAAACTGGTGAAGTTGTGTCTTGGATATTTGGATTTGTGTCTTGGACTTGATTTGAATTTTCATAAGCTTCGGCTTTCAGGCTTGTGAAACTTTTTGCAACTTGCGAACTCTCCAACGCTTTATCCTTGAGGTTGTTGAGCTCATTTGTTGACTTGGTTGAAACTTGGAACTTGGACTTTGAACTTGCATCTTGGATTTGATTTGAAACTTGATTTGATTTTTTTATAAGCTTCGGCCTTCAGGCTTGTGAGGCTTTTTGCAACTTGTGAACTTTTCAACGCTTTAACTCTAAAGTTATTGAGCTCATTTGTTGATTTGTTTTGAACTTAGAACTTGGAGTTTGAACTTGGATCTTGGATTTGATTTGAAACTTGATTTGATTTTTTTATAAGCTTCGGCTTTCATGCTTGTGAAGCTCTTTGCAACTTCTAAACTCTTCAACAGTTTAACTTTGAGGTTATTGAGCTCATTTGTTGATTCATTCAAAACTTGGTATCTTGGTTATTTGAATTTGCAACTTTGATTTGATTTGGAATTTGATTTGACTTTTCATAAGCTTCGGCTTTTGTGCTTGTGAAACTTTTGTAACTTGTGAACTCTTCAACGCTGTAGTCTCGAGGTTGTCGAGCTCATTTGTTGATTTGTTTGAAACTTGGAACTTGGACTTTGAACTTGTATCTTGGATTTGATTTGGAACTTGATTTGATTTTTTATAAGCTTCGGCCTTCAGGCTTGTGAGGCTTTTTGCAACTTGTGAATTCTTCAACACTTTAACTTTGAGGTTGTTGAGCTCATTTGTCTTGGATGTTTTGAGTTTGTCTTGAATTTGATTTGGATTAAGTTATAGATTCTCTGCAATGAGGAACATGATTTGGCTTTTCATAAACTTCGGCTTTTATCCTTGTGAAGCTTTTTGCAAATTGTGAACTCTTCATCCTTGAGGTTGTTGGGTTCATTTGTTGAATTTGCATTCTTTGATTTGATTTGGAGCTTGATTTGACTTTTCATAAGCTTCGGCCTTCAGTCTTGTGAAACTTTTCGCAACTTATGAACTCTTCAACGCTTTAGTCTTGAGATTGTTGAGCTCATCTGTTGATTTATCATTTTTCTTAATGCCTTGATTTTGATTTGATTTTTTTTCCTCATTTTTTTTTGGTTTGAGAATGCTTCGGTTTTGAAGGTCTTGAAATTTCTTCATCACTCTTAAGAGAGTCGATGGCCTCAAACAGGGTCCATGAGCTCAAAAGGAGTTTTATGGGTTTTGGAATTTTTCACCACTCCTAAGTGAGTCAATGGCCTCAAAGAGGGTCCATGAACTCAAGTAGAGTTTTAAGGGTTTTGGAATTTTTTATCACTCCAAAGAGAGTCAATGTCATTAAACACAGGGTACATGAGCTCAAAGTGAGTTTTAAGTGTTTTGGAATTTTTCATCACTCCAAAGAGAGTCAATGGCCTTAAACAGGGTCCATCAGCTCAAAGAGAGTTTTAAGGGTATTGGAATTTTTCAAAACCCCTATGAGAGTCAATGGCCTCAAACAAGGTTCATGAGCTCAAAGAGTTTAAAAAAAGTTTAAAAGGTCTTCAAACCTGCAAATTTACATAAATGTCCCTTAGCAATAGATGAATCTCATAATTTAATTTTTTTTTAAATTCTTTTTTTTTTTTACCAAAATTTCCATCTTATGATTTTTTTACTGAGAAACTTTTTCCTTCTTTTTTTCCATTTTTTTTCCTTTTTTTTTTTACATGGAATTTCATAAGAGCATCTACCTCTTTGAACTTGACTAATCTCTTAAGACACGCCTCGAGATTTATACTAGGGTTATGAACATCGTCTTGCTCGCCATGAATGAAGTAATTGGAGCCGAAGGGGCCATCACCGGACTCTAATGACGCCTGGTTAATTTTTTTAGATTCTGATAGGGTGGCAATGGCGGCATAAGCCATATATCATCACCACCACGTTGTTCTCCTTTTCATCCTTAGCTAAGGTAGTGACGGCGGTATAAACCATATATCGTCACCACCACGTCGTCCTCTTTTTCATCCTTAGCTAAGGTTGTGACGGCGGCATAAGCCATATTTTGTCACCACCATGCTGTCCACATTCTCATCCTTCGCCTTTTTTAAACTTTTTTTGTGATGGCGTCCACAGTGAGTGAAAATGAATAGCATGCATATACTCTTGTCTATGTGCATGATTTAAAACAAAATATGCAGAGAAACGGGTCCCACTAAGAGACTAGCATCATTAATGAAAGATGACATTTTGTATAGAGTTTCATTTACCTCATCAAGATGACATTTTTTCTATGGCATTATGCATGGGATTTACAACCAAAATATATACGTAAGTATTTTGCATGAAATTTCATCTAAAATTTTTTCTTCATGGCATCTTGCATGGATTGAACCAAACAAGAACATGCTTACACATATATGTATTTGTATGAGATTTTATAAGATCATTTACCTTCTTGAAGTGATGAACTTCTCAAGGCTTATGAACGCTTTTGCTTGGCATGTATGAAGGGGACATCACCATTGTCGGGCATCTACACGGGATTCTTCTTCACCTTCATCCTTACAATAGGACTTTCTTGCTAAGTCTCATGCATATCGAATGACCCCAACGATGTTGCCGGTGTTGGACTCCCCCTTGGTGCATGTAATGGTGACTTTTTCGTGGATGCGGCGGAGAACCTCACCAAGATCTCAGTAGCTACAGACGAAAAAGGTTGCAGAAGCTGTGGTCGTTGATATGATGCTTGTCCGCGATGTTGAAGAGAGCTCGGTTGGAAGGAGAACGCCGATGAAGCTTGGAAAGATAGGGAGAAATTCGGATGAAGAAACGAGCAAGAGAGAACCTCTGTCAAAAGCATGCATGTCTTTCTCCCAAGACAGGCCCCACCGTCAAAGATGATGCATATGGGAGGGATGGTGGATCATCTCCCTCCACGTCTCTCCTTTTTTCCTTGCGGGTCCTACCACCAAAAGAGAAAAGAAAAAAAAAACCTCTCATCCATGCATGGCCATCCTATTTTTTGTTTGCTTTTTCTTTTTTCTTTTTTTGTCTCCCCTGGGTCCCACCATAGAAGAGACTACTGTTGCTACAGTTGACCTATTTTACACACTAAAAAAAACAAACACCGACTCCTTTACATATTAAAAACAAACAACACTGCTTCAGTCCTCCAAAAATGTCGGAGATCTTCTTAGTAGAGATTTCCTAGCCTTCCATCATGTTGGCTAAGTTTTCTTCAGCAATGTCTTCTAGTCCGTCAGGAGAGTCAGCTGGACTTGGTATCATTAAAATATCTGCAGGAATGCTTAATCTTGAATAATCTCCAAAACGATATTCTCTTGCCCATGAACAGACTTGCTTCATGTGAGATTCGATGGTGGCATCCGTGAAATAATACTTGGAAAAGGACGATGACATAGGGAACATGTACTCGATCAACATACTACCTTCATGATCTTTGTTTCCAGCACCATTTGGCATCTTTGGTTGTCACGACAATTGTGGGGCAAGTTCTCTTCCAATCGATGGAGATTGCACATGCTCGCCATAGTTTCATTTGTCTTTTTGATATCTCCCGGAATGATCATATCTTCCGATCGAATAGGATTTATCCTTTCTTGCTCGGAGTTTATGATGGCGAAGAAGAGTAATCTTGATATGATGTCTTGCTTCATCAGGATAACCTTCATCATAGCAAGGAGGGATTGAGTTTAGTTCTAGATTGACATACCCGTCAATATGTGATCCAAGAGCTTTGAAGAATTTGTGTAGAAGATGTATCACTGCCGATGATTCGTTCGAGAAACTTGCTTTGCTCTGGACTTGTAAAGCATTATTCTGCACAGGTATCCATGTTTGAAGAGGTTGATGGCTTTTATCTGAACACCATTGATTTCTTGATCATGCCATTGGGACATGTCTAAGGAACATTTAACTGCAGTGAATCCTTCTTCGCATTGGCATCCAGAATCCTTATGAGCTACTTCTCTAAGAACATTTCCTGCTATTGCAAATCCTGCCGGGAGAATTTCTTCTTTTGCAAGTTGCCTCAGTATTTCTTGTTCAGAGATAAATTGGTTATACTGAGTTGCCATTACTTTCTTAAAAATGAGTTGTTTCACTTCTCCTATTGGTTCTGGGAACAGTTCAAACTTTTCTGTTCTTTGTTTTCTGTCTTCAATGAGAACTGTCTTCATTTCTTCAGCTTCTTTTGTAATTTGTTGGAGTTGAGCTTTAATCAGAATGATTTCTTCATTTTTGTTGGACATTTCTGCTTCTAATACTTTAATTTTCTTTTCTTGTTCTACCATATAATCAAGTGTTTGAGGTTTCAAAGAAAACTTTATACTTGATGATTCTGGTAAGGGCAGATGAGGTGGAGTTTGGGTTTTTTCATTTGCCTGATGAAAATATTTTGCCAGGGAATGGAATAAAGAAATAAGAGTTTTTGGGTCGTGTTTATTGGCCCAAAGATTATCAAGAATTATTTGTTGAGGAAGATTTAGATTTGCTTGTGTTCTGAATTTCAGAGTAGAATTCATAGGAAAGATTGGGAGGTTCAATTGAGGTTCAAAGGAAGAAGATTGGTTATAGAAATTTTTTTCCGCCATATCTGCAAAAGATAAGCTTGTTAGCTAAATAGAGTTTCATGCTTTTGCATGTGTTGGATATATAATCTTTCATGCTTTTAGCATGTATTGAGGTGAAAAGATAGCCAGGTTTTCACCATAAAAAGAGACGCGTATGGACCTACTGTTTTTGTAGCCACAGCTCTTTTTATTCGGATGAACAAACCTTTGTCTGTTAATTTCCTTTTAGGACTTGGTTACATAGTTCCCACAATTAAAGAAAACGCAAATGAACCTGCTGGCTTTGCAGTCACAGTTTTCTTCAATGCGAATGGACAAACTATGGTGTAATATTTGAATTACATTTTTCCCAAAGGGATAAATATAAAGGAGACTCAGTTGGTTGGGATGTTTCTAGTCCTAAATTTAGGGAAGGAGATGAACAAAAATTAAATTCTTTTTGTAAAGATGAATAATGCATTATTTCTTGTTGTCTTAAATATTCATTAATTTCCCTTTGTTTTACATTATCTTGAATTTCTTTTATTTCTTTTTCTATTTTTGTAATTCTTTGAGACATTGTTAATTTTTTCTCTTTTATTTCATTATTTTCTCCATTGAGTCTTCTTTTTCTTTTAGTAATTAAGTCTATGTTATTTTGTAGAGAATCTACTATTTTACTTCTTGAATGAGTTATTGGATATTTAAAGATTATTTTATCTTTAAATTCTTTTAAGTCTTTAATCATTTTTTCTAATTCTAATGTGTTTTCCTTATTTACTTTTTTCTTAGTCATGTTATAATATTTTCTGTTAATTCCTCAATTTCTTGAATGATTACACTTTTTCCTTTATTTTGTTCTTTTTTACTTTTTAGTTGTTCTTTTAGATTTTCTATTTCTTCTTCAAGAGTTTTAATCCTTTTTAATAATTGATTAATTATTTCTTTATCTTGACTAAATTTAATACTTGATCTTTCTATTTCTTTTTCTTCAAAAGTAAAATCATATAAATCTGAGACACATTTTCTACATAATGATAACTCACAGTTTGAACATGTTACTCTATGTTTTGTTATATGAAATTTATAACATTTATCACATTTTGTTTTATAATTTATTTTAAATGGTTCAAATTTATGTTCACAATTTTCAAAATTTTCAATTTGATTGTATTGTTCTAGTAGATACTTTGGATTTATATCTAGGTTATAGGTTTGTTTATTCATTTTCTTTAATCATAACAAATATTTATAGAATCATATTCATTTTTTAATCTTGATCTATAATTCCATAGTCTATTCTGTTCTTTCAGATATTCATCTTGATGAAATTCTTTATATTTTATTTGTGTAGGTTTCCATATAGATTTTCCATTTTCATCTTTTTCTTTTGATTTGAATTTTACTTCTATTAATGATTCTGCTTGGTAGTTGATTTGATCTCTTAGAGTTATATATCTTTTAACTCCTTTTAACCACATACATTGTTTTGCTTTTAATTCTTCTTTTAAGCTTTTGTTTTCTTTTATTGTATATTTAATTGATTTGTTTATCAAATCATCTATTAAATTTATATCTGTTGAGTTTATTAATTCTTTCATATATAACAGCTTTCAATTGATCTAAATTGTTCTTCTAAGAATTCTTTCCATTTCTTTATTTTAATTATTCTTTGTTGGTGTTCTAATGGATATAACTCTTTTCTAGGTATATATTCTATATTCCATTTCCATTTTCCATATTTATCATATTTTGCTGTTGCTATTTCCATTAATGTTTCTGAGCTTATTTTATAAAATTCTTTTCGTATTACATAATCTTTAACACATAATAACCACATTGCTTTTCTATTTTTTATTTGGTCTGTTAAATTTGTAGGTAAATAACTTATATATTTCCTTAATGGTTTTAATTGTTGATCAATTATTTCTGGATCAGTTGCATTTAATAATTCCATTTTATTCTTGAAGTTCTTCAATTTTTATGCTTTTATTTTTTATCATTCTTATACTTGTACTTCCATCAATATTTTCATAGAATTCTGCATTACTTGGTCTGGTTGATGTTGTTGGAATTTCTATTGGTTGAATATTCCATTCACTTTCTTCTAATATTTCTGATGGATAGGTTTTTCCTTCTATTCCTTTTAATCCTTGATTTTCTAATAATAATTTTGCTTTTTTAGGGGTTAAAATATAGTTGATTCTACAACTACTTGTCAATTGTCCTATGAATGTTTTTGTTATTATTAAATTTGCTTTATTTGAAGTCATGGTATATCCTTTTGAATTTATTATTAACTTTATATGTTTATAAAATGTTTCAAGTGGTACTAAAAAATTTGGGGTCATATATATGATTTCTGGATTATCAATATTTAGATCCACTTCCATAGATTCAATTGTTGCTTTAGTCATGTTTTGAATTTGTCTTGTGTCCACTAAGCTTAATAAAATTCTTGTGCCTAATCCTTTTCTATGTAATCTTATTACTCCTAACATTAAGAGTCCTAAATGTATTAATGTATATCCTGAGTGTAATAGTTTGTTGTATGATTCTTCTGTTATTAAATCTAATATGATTTGTTTTTCATTACTTGTACAGCATATTTCTATTTCATCATAATGTTCATATATTTTTGTTTTTGTTTCAAATATTCCATATTTATATAATTCTTCTCCAGGAATTAATTTAATATTTATTTCTCTTGCTTTATTTTGATGTTCTTCAATTGTATAAGTTACTTCTTTTCTTTTTTGATGTTTATTAATTTGGTTTATAAATTTAAAATGATTGAACACAGAAAATCTTCTAATATGATCTATATTTTTTACTATAGTTTTTTCTTCTGGATCTTCTAAATTAGACATAACTTGCTTCAATTTTATCAAATTTTTGTAATAACTTTAATCTCCAATTTTTTAATTGTTTTTGTTCTTCTTTTGTTCCATTTTCTATGATTCTTAATTTTTCTGTTAGATATTGTTCTACTTCATTAAGCCATATATATTTTTGATATTTAATTTTTTCTTTTAAGTTATATTGATTTAATTCTTCTAAAGGATAATATCTTATTTTGATTAATTCAATTTTATAAAACTCAGTTGTTTCCAGTAGATGTTTCATTTCTTGGAAATTTTAATCTATATTCTGGTGGTTTTAATAATTCTTCTTTAGTCCAGATTTTAAATGGTGTTATTGGTTTTCTTATTTTTTGATTTGTTCCAATTTGAATATTTTTAACTTGATTGCATAGGTTGTCTATTTCAATTTTATGATTTTCTTTTTCTTTTATGCTATTTTTCACATAATCTAGATTTGATAAGATGATTTCTAGTTTTAATAATTGTGTTTCTAAGTTATTTAGTTTTTTAATAATCAAATCCATTTTTGCATCCATGTTATGTTTATAATTCTATTAAATTTCTATTATTTCTTTAATGATTTGTATTGATACTTTTAATACCATTAATATTTTAGTTATTATTTTTATCTCTTGATTGATATTCATTTTAGTTTTCATTTTAAGATATTTAGATTTCTTAATATTACCATGATATTTATCATAATTAATATTATTACATATTGCTTGTATTATGATTATTTTTTCCAATATTTCTTTTAAAATTTGATTCATTGATGTTTCAATGATTTTTGATTTCTTTCTTTTTGATAATTTGTTGATATTGTTGATTTGATATTTTGATTTAATTTACTGTTAAGTTGATTTTCTTTTGTTGATTTAAGATAATAGTTGTTTTTTAAATAAACTTTGATTAATTTTTGTTTTTAGATTTAGACTGAAATAAAATTTGCAGAAAATATAAGATTACTACTAATTTTGCAATAATAAAATTTTACTTCTAATTTGTAATAGCTTGAAAATAAATAAGAGAGAATACTTATGCAGTAACAAGATCCACAACATGTAATATGATAGAAGTTAAACTTGGCAAATAACCCTATTTGATCCATAATTATTGTAAGTAAAAACATGTTTTTGGTTTTTGTTGGTTTTTTAGTTTTTGTGGGTTTTTTAAAAATTAAACTCCTTTTCACCATGGACATTCTCATGTCGGCTCATTCAACCTTACCGTCTTAGGACCTACTGACCCTTTCCCTCTAGTACTTGGGCGATCCTTGAGAGTCTCCGGGTTTCCAAAAGCCTCGAGTGTTCCACTTTGCGTAATTACTCGGAAGTATAATTTTTTGAGATCATCATGATTATCTTTTAAAATATAAGAGTTCATCTTTCCAACTGTCAGAGTTCGGACTTACCTCCACACTGCTTTTTCCCCTTAACGGACCTCCTGCCCTCTGCAGGGTATCGTTTGCTCGGTGCTCTCCAGCTTTGTCTTACTCTTAGATTAGTTAGAAAAAAACTCTTTATATAAAAAGATACATCTTTTTAAGCTCAAAAAAATATTTTTTTCAAGAACTATACAAAACTCATTTTTTAGATTTTTAGATATGGGTTCATGGATCAAATAAAAGCTATAATACCAAGGTAAAACTTACTATCTACATGTTGGGGACCCTCGTTAAGGGTTTTTACCCCTGCATGGTAAACATTACCTCGAGGTTTTCGAGGGAAGGTTCTGCCAGCTGCACGATACCACTTTATCCTACGATGTAGTGCGCCGTGACACGTGGATGTTGGGGATGCTGCTCAACTTACTCCCGGGTTTCATCCCGGGGTGAAGTAACTAGTTAGTCGTGAAGCTTTCATCGGAAAGAGTTCTGCGAGAAGAAAGCATGAGAGATGGATATAAGAGACAAGAGACAAGAGATGTATTCAAATGAGGGACTTCTTTATTGCATAATGGTTAGGATGGGTGGATACAAGGATGAGGATGATACTAGGACTATAATGCCCAAGAGGTGATGATCCTCCTTACAACACAAGGGTGCCTTATATAGGCTCCAAGAGACTTAACCCTTAAGCAACTAAACTCATGGTTAGCTAACTTAACCATGGTTGGACACTATTACAGACAAGACACATACCTAATTGTCATGTAGCTAACATGACAATTACCAAACTTATTAAGTACAAGCATGATCATCTCCTCATATATTTTTTTATACCATGGCGGCCCCCACTATGCAGAGAGCATCTTCCCCTTCATGCCATTCTCATCCTTTTTTTACCTCCGCGGTCCCACCATAGAAGAGAGCTTCATTCATCCATGAATTTTTTTTATCTCCTCCGGGTCCCACTGTGGAGAATTGAGCTTCATCCTCCTCTTTTTTTTTTTTTTTAAAAAAAACTCTTCTCTACATGCATCATCCTTAACAAAAAGCAAAGGATCCGGGCCCACCATGTTGTTGAGATTTTTTTATATCGGGCTTTTAGATATATACATATATATATATATATATATTTTATTTAAACTTGAATTTGATTATCATTATCCGAATAGGAATTGAATTTTTTATTTAAACTTGTCTATTTATTTTTTTTAATCAGAATTGGGATTAAATTCAAGTGTCTATTATTATTACTATTTTATTTTCTTATTATTATTTTTCAATGGATCACCATCAAATTTTATTTAAACTCAGACTTAAAATTTTTAGTCTGAGTAAAGATAACATCGGGCTTTTATTAAAAACCCCCTCTCTTTTTCAAGCATGGATAAGCCCAAAATTTTGTTTATATCTAAACATGAATCATTATCCATCAACTTAAATTTAATTTTATTATCCGAGAAGAGATAATGCTTCAAACTTTATTCAAATTAAGACTATTTTTTTTCTTCTATATAAACACTTATATTTACTTCAAACACATTTTTTTAAAAAAAAAAAACTAATCATCATACATACCTTTTGATTGTAATCTAATCTATGAATCTGCAACCAAGATGGCAAACTGGTTTCATTCATGTTGATGTTGCTATTATGCTTGTAAAGTTAAGCTTCTTTTTCACAGTTGAGAGTGCACTCAGGACAGCAAATGAGTTTTTCTTATTCTTCCTTCACATTGAACAACAACAACAACAAAGAACTAAAGAAAATAAGAAAACAAGAAAACAGAGAATGAAAGATGAAAGAGAGACATGAATGAAAACACAAACCTTGAAGCTTGAAGACGTAATGCAAGACCACTAGAAGGAACAACAACAGTTTGAGGACTCCATTGATTTTCAAGTGAAGGTTGCCTTGTTTGGCACTTGATATAAATCTGGTAATTAGCAGTGGCCATTAACCAAACTTTGAAGCTCTTAAGCTCTACCAACAACCTCTGCAGCTCTGCAACCATGAACTCCACTAGCTTAAATCCTAACACCTCAATCTCCTCATCAACCATCCATTTCAAATCACTAACATAAACAACCACACCACTGCTTCCATTGGCTAAGAATGAAATCTTCTTCTTTAGTTCAGAGACTTTGATTTCAATCTTGGTTTTGGACATGAGCCTGAGATGAAGTGAAGAGAGATGGAACCTAAGAGCATGGCAGCACTTAAGTTCATCAAGAACATCAACACCTTTCTCTATTCTGCAAATCAACTCAATGACAAGTCTTTCAGTGCTTGTAAGAGAGTCACCAACCACAACCGTATTGTTCCCGGATGGAGGGGGAGATGCAGGGGCAGTGCGAAAGAGGAGATAAGTATGGGGAAACATGGAGGCAGGAAAAAGGCGAAAGGAATTGGTTGATGTTGGGATCGGAGAGATGGGGAAGAATCACGAGAGCAACTGAATATTAGGGCTAAAGAGTGGGGAAATTTTAGAAAAGCACAGGGTTAGAAGTGCTTTTCTCAAAAGCACCTGTTGAGCAGCTTATGAAAAAGCTGTATTTTAGCTTTTTCACAACTTTAGCTTTTGCCCTAAAGCCAATACAAACATGGTTTTTAAAACCTAGAAGTGCTTAACTTATATATAAGCACTTCTAGGCTTTAAAAAAGCCAACCCAAACATGACCTAAATCTTGATTGTGATTTTTTTCTAAAATAATTAATGATGTTTTTTTAATAAAATTGTTTATTATGACGGAGTCGCCTAATGAACAAACAAAAATATTAAGTTTCGAGGTAAATTTTTAATATAGCACCAAATTATGGTTTTTTTATTGGTATAATACCCGAATTGGTACCTTTATTTTTCTTTCTCTCTCCTTATGGTCCCTCTACTCAGAAATGCACCTCACTAATACCTCTACTCTTGAAAATGACCCAATTTAGTCTCTCTACCTTTAATCTTTTCTCATCTAGTCCCTCTACTCTTGAAAATACAGTCAATAATTGGCCTAGTTTAGAGTAGAAATGACTAAGTAGAACCATTTTCAAGAGTAGAGGGACTACTTGGGAGCATTTCTGAGTAGAGGGACCAATAGGGAAGAGAGAGAAAAGTAGAAGGACCAATTCGGGTATTATACCTTTTATTTTATTTTGGGTCCAAATTTCAATTTGAATCAAAATGAATATCCAACTTTAATTTTATTTCACTAAGTGGTCACCCGAGAGAATTTGGTCTATTTTTTTTATAATCTCATATTGGACATTCACCGTCAGTAAATGAGATGGAATTACCAGTTGGATTGATAGTGTATCATGTATATCCTAACAGAGAATTTTTGGCATCTATATCATAAAAAGAAAGGCCGAAAACTCTCAAATAACCCCCCTGTAAAACAAAATTGAAGTCAGATAACCATTTTGATTCAACAAAAATTTGGACCCAAAATTAAAAAAGTCATAGTTTGGTACAAAAAAAAATTACCCTAAGTTCATATTTAACTCAAGTTTGGGTTTGTTTTGTTGAATTGTAAAACGGTTTCATTGTGTTAAAAATTTTTATTAAAAAGAATTTAAATTTTATTTTATATTTATAATAGGTTTTGCATGAAAAAATTTTGAATTCCCCGTTCTTCCTCAATTTTTACAATTTTTTACTTTGTTTTATCATCAATTGTCCATATTCATTCCAATTGCAACCATTGACTAGACTTTTTATCTCCATTATGCACATTAAACTTCAACTTACCCTCTCATATGCTATTATCCTTGTTGGTCAAAATATATACTCCTTCCATTTTGTATTAATTGTCAAATTTAAGCTTTGCACAAATATTAATTAAAGTTGTCACCGAAGTTTATAAATTCTAAAAATAATTATGGTAAGGCATTTTTACCTTTATTAGAGATATCTATTCTAAATGAATAGAAGAGCAAAATTTAAAAATAAATAAATAAATATAATAATAATAATAATAATAATAATAATAATAATAATAATAATAATTAACGCTTATAAAACTCTTAAATATGACAAATAATTTCAAAAAAAATTAAATATGATGATTAATATGAAACGAAGAAAGTACTAAATGTTTTTTTTTTTTTTTTTTTGACAATGTGGATAAGCTTTTCTCTACACACATTTCTTATTATTTTGCCTCAATCATGCATTGGGAGAAAGTTGAATTTTCGATCTCCCGCATAAAAGTCAAATGTTTTAATATCTAGATGTCTTTTCATAAGTTAAGATATGTACTGAAATACATGTTTTTTAATATTTTTTTGTACATGGTATGATATGAAAGAAATATTCATACACATGACATGATTAGAACATCGGGCGCTTGTTGTGATTTATATTTGTAAACCGATATCTAAGAATTTAAGCATCAAATAGGATAAAAATGAACTTTCTAGAATGGCAAAACTCCGTTAGCTAATGAAAAAGAAGAAATTTGCTATGATGGTGAGATCCACCTAGCCATCGAATGAATGGAAAGAACTCTCTTAAATATGGGATAACCTATTGGGAAGTGATGATGGGCCAAAATAATGCTCAATAAGGAGATAGTAGGAAGAGGAAGATAGTGTAACACAACTTAATATAAACTTTATTCAAATCTTCACTCTTACCAAACACTACATTAATAGCCTCTTATATAGGCTTTACAAAAACCCTTGAGCTTCTATAACTCTCATACTTATTCCATAATAACACCCATATAACTCATGACCCTTCATCCTCATATTCCAAACCAATAACTTATAACTCCTAACTCCTAACCCTTCAAACTTTGATGCCACCTTAGCTTTGACTATTCTCAACACCACCCCTTAGTTCAAAGCTACTACAGACCAGCATCATCCTAAAATAAACAAACTTCTAAACAGATAAAGCTTTGGTGAAAATATCAGCTACTTGATCTTCTGTGTTGCAGAATTCCAGGGTGATGGAATTATCTACAAGTAAATCTCTGATGAAATGACAACAAAGGTCAATATGTTTTGTCCGTCCATGCTGAATAGAATTTTTAGTGAGAGCTATAGTTGATTTATAATCGCAATATATTTTAGTTGCATCTTTCTATTGCTGATCTATGCTTGCCAGCAATCTTCTCAACTACACAGCCTGACATGCTGAAGCAGTGGCGGAAATATATTCGGCTTCAGTTGTAGATAAGGCTGTTATCTCTTTTTTCTTAGAACTACAGGTGATGGCAGCTGAACCCATAGAGAACATGCTCTTATATGCACTTTTCTTATCTTCAATGGATCCAACCCAATTGTTGCCCATAAATCCCTTCAATCTGAAGTTTGTGACATGCGTATAATACAATCCATAGTTCAAAGGATCCAGCTATATGCCTCAGAATTCGCTTTGCTATGCCAAAATGTTGCTTTATTGGATGGTTCGTGAACCTTGACATAATTCTAACAGAAAGAGTATAGGTTAGATAAATATGCCCACCAACCAAGCTTCGATATACTTGTGCATCAACTTCTCTAAAACCATCACATTATTGCAATTTCTCACCAAAGTCCATAGGTGTCGTAGTTGGTTTACAACAAAACATATTTAACTTGTGAAGCAGATTCTCTACATAATTCTTTTGAGAAAGATATATCCCTACCTTTTCCTATGTTACTTCTAATATGAGGAAATACTTTAACAATCCCAGGTCAGTTATTTCGAAGCTCTCCATCATGCTCAGCTTGAACTCATTAATCAAAGTTGAAGATGAACCTGTGTAGATAATATCATCTACATACAGGCATACTAGCAAGATATCTCCATCTTCAAGCTTCCTTTTATATAGTGTAGGTTCGCATTCACATCTCTCAAACCCTTGTTATATAAAGTGTTGATCGACCTTGCTATACCAATCCCTGGAAGCTTATTTTAGCCCGTAAAGAGCTTTTGTCAATTTGTATACCTTGCTCTCACTTCCTTTAACCATGAAACCTTTAGGTTACTCTACATATACCTCCTCATGCAACTCTCCATTTAAGAACGCTGATTTAACATCAAGTTGATGAATTCTCAATTGTTGTTGATCCGTTAGAGCTAATAATAACAGTACAGTCTCAAATCTTGCCACCGGTGAGAAGGTTTCATCAAAGTACATACCTTCCTTCCAAGAGAATCCTCCAGCCACAAGCTGGGCCTTACGTTTTTGTACATTCCCATCTATACCAAATTTCATCTCGAATATCCATTTCAAGCTAATGGGTTGTTTCCCTTAAGGTAGTGCTATGAGATCCCATGTTTTGTTTCTCTGAATTATAGAGATCTTCTCCTACATCGCACTTCGCCACTCTTATGATTTTGTTGCTTCTTTGTATGAAATTGGATCTATAACATTAAGAACAAATGTACAATTTTCATAAAGTCTCTTAGTGATCTGACCCGTATTATGTTCCTCTGATCAAATGTATCACTTGCTTAGTTGATGATCCTTCAACACCTTCAGTATTTGGTAATGTGTCTTCATTCATAGTCAGACTTCTTAGTACTTCACTTTGTCCTTCGTCGATATTTTTTGGTCCTCTAGTGCTTCTTTTGGCTTCATTGATGGAAGAATCTTATTGTTGTGCAACTTCTTCCATCGAAAGAAAAATCTTGGCTTGCTTCTCTGCATAAACTTCATCCCACACCCACCTAGCATCTTCATTAGAAACCACATCCCGACTAACAACAACTTTACAAGTGTTAGGGTTGTAGAATTTATATTTCTCAAATTTTGTATCAAGCTTTTGGAGTTGTTGTGAGGGAATCAAGGTATAAGCTATACATCTAAATTCTAGTAAATGACTGTGGGATAGAAAATACACGCCCTGACGTCGTGTTGGTGAAGAGACATCAGGCGATATATCGAATCACAAATGCTATTTATGTTATTTTATTTTTTTATCTTTTGTGGGCTCTTCCATTCCTAATAGAGGCAAGCCTCTATTATTAATTATCCTAGACTGAAGTCTTAGGAACCTCCGATTAAGGGCTTAAGTACAAGTAAGGTAAGAAAATTTGTGAATTATAAATTTTATTATTTAATATATATATATATATATATCATTACCGCTGCCTATGCCTTGTCATTGCATTGCATGTTTTGTTGTCGCTATATATATATATAAATATATCTCATTAAAAATTGCCGCTACAAAGAGATAAGTTTCCTGCCATTGCTTTGTAATGAGTTCGCCGAGTTGGATTGATGCATCCATTTTACATAACTCCAATCTTAATTTGAGTCTATTTGGTAAGCTCCAAAATTGCAAAGCATGTACAACAGTACAACATTAAGTGTAGTCCATGAATATAAATGAAAGAGTCAACCGGATCATGCATCCTCAAATGATCATCATTTCTCAAAAATATAATATAATATAATATATATATATATATATATATATATATGTATTAATCCATGCTTATCCCATGTGCATCTTTTGAGTGGTGGAGCCCGCCTTTTAGATTTTTCTCTCTAACAAATGATGCCCGTGGATATATATATATATATATATACATATGCATGTATGCCATTACATGCTTTAGCATTTTTTTTTATTTATTCATTTGCTTGTGTGTCCTTATATATATATATATATATTAAGTTTGCCTGCCAAGAGGCCAAAGTGGCCATCATGTCCATACATTTACTTGAAAGGCCTTCTTGATTCCACTTGCCATGTGTCCTTATATATATGTATGTATATATATATATATATATTGGGTTTGCCATAGGACAAATAGCCACCACGTCCATGCCATGCATATATATAAATAGATTAAACATCATCTGCGGACGTTCGTAGAGCGTCCGCAGATGATGTACAGTAACTTTAATAGGATTGGACGACTGTGATTGATTCAGTTACTGTGCTGAGATTGATTGGATGGTTCAGATTAAAATACTGTGCATCCCATTTTTTACTGTGTTTATAAATAGTGCACAATGTTACTGTTCATAGAACGGTGTGCAGCCGTTGGATTGAAATCCAACAGCCCATATCAACGTTCACAGATTACGAATCTGTGAACGTTGGCAAAAGATGCATCCTCATATAAATATATATATATATATATATATATTGGGATCATAACCATCAACTTAGTCTTCAATTTCACCCTTTATTCATTTCCATGGGCCTCTCTTTCATGGTGGGCCATGTCTTTTTTTGAATATATATATATATATATATATATGTTACACTTTTCAAATAACAACCAATGACTTTGCTTCACATGCTCCCATTCATGTATGAACCACATTAATTTATTATTATTATTTTATTTTTTTTAATGGGCACGTGGCTTCTTGTTATTCGTACTATACCAAATGAAGCAATGGTCAAAGATTCAGAGACCTAATAATCAACTTCTGATAAAAATTTTATTTCATTCAATTTTATTATTATTATTATTTTTTTACCAATATTCTATTTTATTTCATCCACAGCTATATTGTTTAAAGCCCTGTTGGCAGGCGTTGATGCTTCCTTTAAGCCTTTGTCTCCAATATGAGATTGGCAAGCGTCACCTTTATCTGCAAGAGGTTCATCTTGGAAAATAATCTCTACAGAACTATCATCCAGTCTTGGTCTTCTAGGAGGTTGTGGCCTTGATAAATATGTTGGAGATTCATCTACGCCGTTAGCATTGCTTATAAGGATATATATATATATATATATATTGAAGGAGCATCTAGTTTGTTCCCTTGACTCAAAAGCTTCATTGTGATGACCACCTGCTCCAGTAAATATAAGAATGTGAATACCATATGAACATTCCATAACTGATTAGATTCATCCTTGCTTGCAGACACCACAAGTGAAGGTTTCAATGCTTGAGTCTCTATGGCCACAAAATTCTTGTCAATCTTCTCATTGCTAGCATTAATAACACGAATTATACCATTGCTTCCACTAGCCATCAAGAAGAGTCCCATCAACATTACAAGCCCAACTCAAAGTATAAAAGGACTCATCTTTATCTTCATCAACATATGCTTGTAGGACAGAGATGAGCCCTCCTTCAAGGCATCTATAAACAGTAGAGCGGTTTCCTAGCAGGGAACTGCTGCTCAATGTTAACAAGCACTTTGCAATGGTCAGTATCGAAACCACCATCATCAGAGACAAAGCTAATAACCATGTTAGTCTTGGTGCAGGTCTCGCAATCAACCTTGCTGTCAGGGTAATGGGCAAGGCAAGCATCAAGCACAACATTAAAGATCTGGTCACAGAGCTTGAGAGTGTGTCCCTCATTGACGGATTTAGAGGTGAACAGGAAGGTATCCATCTTCTTTGAATTTAGAACGTCAAAGGGAACCTAGATGCAAATGAAACCCTAGTGACTTCCGAGCAGTTAACTCCGAATGCCCTGCTTTCACCTGAATTTGAACATCATGAGGACTGAGAGGTGGGAGTTTGAAAGGGTGGATCATGAGAGTGTCGATCCCCATGAGTCCAGCAGCTATGTTCTCCTCCTACATATCCACTGCTCCTTCACTATCCTTTCCCATCTCTCTCTTTCTCTCTTTCCCTCACTGTCAGCAACGCCTTTCCTTCTTTGCCGGTGGTGGCTCGGTCTGTCCTTGCCATCAGATCTTCCGGGTGGCATGACGGAGCCGGTGATGATGGCAGTAGCGGCGACAGCGACCACAGTTATAGCGGTAACAATAGCAACTTCAATATATATATTTTTTAGCGATGACGAGCGACCGATCATACATCTTCAACATCTCTTTTATGAGCTTTTTGGGCTTTTCCGTCTTCACTAGGTTTTCAGCAGGCAGTGGCAACAGTGACTTCACTAGCAACGGCAACGACAGCTGGCGATGGCAGGTGATGGTTATTAAGCAACAATCTCAATAGATTGTAAACAAATAAACAATCCCCAAGCTTGCTAGATAAAGGAGAGCAACCTAACAAGACCAAAATTGCAATCACACAAGACACCAAATTTTACGTGGAAAACCCTTAAATCAAGGGTGAAAAACCACGGGTCAATCTTGACCAATCCAAGCTCCACTATGATCAAATTCAGGGTACAAGAGAGTCTCAAGAATGAGCATAAATAAAAATACAACTTGACCAAAACACTAGCTAAAACAAGCTATATTGGAAACAAAAACAATATTCTGTAGCTTCTCTTCTGACCCTCATATCTTGAGCTAGGAGAAGCCAAATCACAAACCGTCTGGTGGAAATTAAGCTCTGCAAGTCCCGAACGTGCCCACCAAATTTCAGCTCAATCGGACATCGTTTGACCCTCCAAACACCAGCTTGAATTTGTTGCTCCTGTCAAATCCGAACCCTGCGAAAATCTGCCATTTTTATCTTTGTGGCGGCTATCTCCCCAGATTTTTCACTCTCTTAACCCTAATATGATGGAAAACACTTAATAAAGTGAACCCTAATGGGCTTGGACCATTTGGGGTTTTCTCCACATAGGACGGGAGCCCAATACCCAACATATCTCCCCCTCACGACTATGTGGAGGTGACCGCCATCCCGGCGATCATACGGCAAACCTCAAACTTCCCTCTTGGCAAAGTCTTTGTCAACATGTCAGCACTATTGTCATCTGTATGAACTTTAGCCAACTCCAACAACTTCGCATCCAATACATCTCGTATCCAATGATACCTCACATCAATGTGTTTTGAAAGAGAATGAAAGGTTTGATTCTTGGCAAGATAAACTGCACTTTGACTATCACAATATAAGACATATCTCTCTTGTGTACAGCCAAGCTCAAGCAAGAACTTTTTAAGCCAAAGAAATTCCTTGCAGGCTTCTGTGATGGCAATGAACTCTGCCTCAGTTGTGGACAATGCAACACACTTTTGCAATCTAGACTGCCAGGCCACAACTCCCCCTGCAAACTTGATCAAATACCCTGAAGTGGACTTTCTAGAATCAACGTCTCCAGCCATATCAGAATCTGTATAACCGACAAGCACAAGCTTCTCACCACCAAAACAAAGATTCAAGTCTGAAGTTCCCTTAAGATACCTCATAATCCATTTCACTGCATTCCAATGCTCTCTACCTGGATTTGAGAGAAATCTGCTAACATTGCTAACAACATAAGCAATGTCAGGTCTAGTACACACCATGGCATACATTAAACTCCCAACAGCAGATGCATAAGGAACACTTTCCATGTCAACCTTCTCGGTCTCAGTTGAAGGACTCTGACTAACACTCAGTTTGAAATGTGCAGCTAGAGGAGTGCTTACAGACTTAGACGTTCCCATGTTGAACCTCTCCAGCACCTTCTCAATATATTTCTTTTGAGACATCCAAAGCTTCTTCTCTTTTCTATCACGCACAATACTAATACCCAATATCTGCTTTGCTGATCCCAAATCTTTCATAGCAAATGAGTTGCTGAGTTGCTTCTTTAACCTGTCAATTTTAGAAAAATCTTTCCCAACAATAAGTATGTCATCAACATACAATAGCAAGATAATAAAATCACCATCAGCAAACTTGCTCACAAAGACACAATGATCAGAAGTAGTCTTTTTATAGCCTTGCTCAATCATAACCGATTCAAACTTCTTATACCATTGTCGTGGAGCTTGTTTCAAGCCATACAAACTCTTTTTCAATAGACACACATGATTTTCTTTGCCTTGCACCCTGAAACCCTCAGGTTGTTCCATATAAATTTTCTTCTCCAAATTACCATGGAGAAATGCAGTTTTGACATCCATTTGCTCAATTTCCAAATCAAGAGTTGCAGCTAAACCCAACACAGTTCTAATAGATGTCATTTTCACAACTGTTGAGAAAATCCCATCAAAGTCAATCCCCTTTCTTTGACTAAAACCTTTCACCACCAATCTAGCTTTATATCTAGGAGATGCTGAATTTCCTTCATATTTCACCCTGTAAATCCATCTATTCTTTAAGGCCCTTTTGCCTTTAGGCAACTTGACTATATCAAATGTATGATTGTCATCTAAGGATTTCATTTCATCTTCCAATGCATGAATCCATTTTTGTTTTTCTTCCCTTTCTATGGCCTCTTTGTAATTCTCTGGTTCTCCCCCATCAGTTAAGGTCACATACTCATCAGATGGATATCTGGTGGACACATGCCTCTCTCTGTTAGACCTTCTAAGTGGAACTTGAGGTGGATCTTCAGAATTATCTTCATGTTGCTTAGGTTGTATCTGCACATCCATTCTTGGAACATCTAATTCATCTCCAAGCTGCTGATCATCATTCAGAACATCAATATCAACTGCCTCTAGATTTGGTGTAACATGAACTGGCTCTGCATTAATTAACTCATAAGTCTTCAAGGGATCTTTCTGCTCCACCTTATCAATGTCATCAAGCATTTGGTTTTCTATGAATACCACATCACGACTTCTAACCAGCTTCTTCTTCACTGGATCATACAGTCTATACCCAAACTCATCATTATGACCATAGCCCACGAAGATACATTGTCTAGTCTTCTCATCAAGCTTAGACCTCTCATCTTTTGGAATATGAACAAATGCTTTACAACCAAAAGCTCTTAAGTGGTCATAGGAAACATCCTTTCCAAACCATACTTTATCTGGCACATCACCTTTTAAGGCCACAATAGGACTAAGATTGATCACATGTGTTGCTGTACACAATGCCTCACCCCAAAACATTTGAGGTAACTTTGCTTCCCGAAAAGCATGTATCTAACTCTTTCCATCAATGTTCCTGCTCATTCCTGCTCCCGTCGCACCATTGTCGCTGGAGTTTTGGGAGGTGTCTTCTCATGTCTCGATTCCGTGTTGTCTCCATGATTCATCAAAAGATCCACTAATACTCACCACCGCTATCACTCCCCGATACATTTGAGCTTCTTACCGATCGCTCTTTCAACCAAGGCATGTATTCTCTGAATTTTTTTCAAGCACCCCGATCTTTGGTCTTCAAAGCATAGACCCAAAGTTTCTGGAATGATCATCAATGAATGTCGAAAGTATAAGGCACCACCATAAGATTTTACCTTTAAAGGTCCACAAACATCCGAATGTACTAACTCAAGCAACTCGACTTCCTTGAAGAGGGATGCTTCTTAAAGGATACCTTGTTTTGTTTTCCTGCCATACAGTGAGAACATCTCTCTAACTCCGCATTCTTCAATCCTGGAAGCACATTCTTTTTAGCCAAGCTAGACAGTCCTTTTTCACTAATATGACCAAGTCTTCTATGCCACAAGTAAGATGCCTCCATATCTCACGCGATTCACATCATCACTAGGAACAACACCTTTCAACCAATCACAACTTAGAATCTTTATTTCCACGGCCTACAACCATGTTTCCTTTGGTAAGTTTCCATTTTCCACCACCAAAGCAGATTGTCATATCCGCTACATCATCAAGTCTCGCTAACCGAAATAAGATTCAAGCGAACATCGGAGCATACCTTACATCTTTTAGAAGTAGCTTCATACCCATGGTAGTTTGCGACACACATCTCCAATACCGACCCACCTTTGCAACGCCATCGTTACTCCATCTTCAATGAGCCAAAAATCTCCGATTTGAAAGATGTGAAGAATTCCTTCCTTGGCGTCACATGCAAAGTAGCACCACTATCCACAACCCAACTTTAACTCATTAGATACAATGTTGATTATATCGGCCCTCGATGAGTAAAGACCAAATCATCGTATAGCGAGCAGATCATGTAATCACCATCTTGATCCTTCTTCTCCCGCTTGTCCCTTTTCCTTGTTTTCTCGCTCCATTTGAAACAATTCCTTTTTATGTGCCCCATTTTGTGACAATAATGGCACTCAACATCCTTGTATCTGGACTTGGACTTGCTTCTGCTTTTATCTATACCTTTCTGATTTCTATGAAGATTTCTCCCCCGATCTTCATGAAGCAGAACCTCTGGTTGAGAAGAAGAATCTTGAGCCTTCTTTCTCATCTCCTCATTAAGAGTACTACTCTTAACTAACTCTAGAGACACCACACCACCTGGAGCAGAATTTATTATTGAGACCCGAAATGTCTCCAATGTATCTGGTAGTGTGTTCAACAGCCAAAGTCCAAGAATTTCATCCTCAAATTTAATACTCATCCCTGACAACTGATCAAGAAGCCCCTGAAAAACATTCAAGTGATCTGATATGGAAGTTCCCTCTTTATATCTCAAATTCATCATGGAATTCAACAAATACAGCTTATTGTTTCCTGACTTTGAAGCATACAAAGACTCAATCTTCTCCCATAATTTTTTGGCTTCAGTCTCATTAGCAATATGATTGTAAACATTATCATCAACATATTGCCGAATAAACCCACAAACTTGTTGATGTGCAAATGCCAATTCTTCATCAGATTTTAAATCTGGCTTCTTCGCAGCAAACACAGGTAAGTGCATATTTTTGACAAACAACAAATCTTTCATTTTCCCTTTCCAAAGATGATAATTGCTTCCATTCAAACTAATCATCCTATTTGTATTTGCCTCCATCATTCAAGCAAGAAAACCACTATGATCACAAAGATTGAGAACCTAGCTCTGATACCACTCAGATGGGAATTAAGCAACAATCTCAATAGATTGTAAACAAATAAACAATCCCCAAGCTTGCTAGATAAAGGAGAGCAACCTAACAAGACCAAAATTGCAATCACACAAGACACCAAATTTTACGTGGAAAACCCTTAAATCAAGGGTGAAAAACCACGGGTCAATCTTGACCAATCCAAGCTCCACTATGATCAAATTCAGGGTACAAGAGAGTCTCAAGAATGAGCATAAATAAAAATACAACTTGACCAAAACAATAGCTAAAACAAGCTATATTGGAAACAAAAACAATATTCTGTAGCTTCTGTTCTGACCCTCATATCTTAAGCTAGGAGAAGCCAAATAACAAACCGT
Organism: Dioscorea cayenensis subsp. rotundata; assembly: GCF_009730915.1. NCBI lineage: Eukaryota > Viridiplantae > Streptophyta > Magnoliopsida > Dioscoreales > Dioscoreaceae > Dioscorea > Dioscorea cayenensis. Next base: position 11,528,571 of record NC_052482.1, read on the forward strand.
CTGGTGGAAATCAAGCTCTACTAGTCCCGAACGTTCCCACCAAATTTCAGCTCAATCGGACATCGTTTGACCCTCCAAACACCAGCTTGAATTTGCTACTCCTGTCAAATCCGAACCCTGCGAAAATCTGCCGTTTTTATGTTTGCGGCGGCTATCTCCCCAGATTTTTCAATCTCTTAACCCTAATATGATGGAAAACACTTAATAAAGTGAACCCTAATGGGCTTGGACCATTTGGGCTTTTCTCCACATAGGACGAGAGCCCAATACCCAACAGCAGGTAGTAGCAACGGCAGCAAGCGGCAACCTCTCTTCTCTTTTATATATATATATATATATATATATATTGTAGAGGCAAGAGACGATGGAAACCTTCTCTTGCTTCTTTCTTCTAATCTTCTTCCTTTTCTTTCGCTCCTCTTCCTTCTTCTTTCGTCTTCTTCTTCGTCCCTTTTCGCCTTCGTCTTCTTTTCTTCGTTCTTCTTTCTCTTTCAATCTTCTATCTGGTTCGTTTTTTTCTCTCTCGTTCCTTCTTCTTTCTTCTCCGTCTTCATGGGTTCATCATCAAGACCGACAGCAGTGATGGCGACAGCAAGCGGCAATAGCGACATCGCAGCAAAGACAGCAGTATCAGTGGTGAGCAGCAACAACATCAAATGACGACATCAACACCAATGATGGCATCATTCAGCGGCAGCGACAAAGGCATCAAACAATGACGGGGGCGTCAGGCAGCAGCAGCAACTTTCTTTTCTCTTGATATATATATATATATATATATATGAATATAAGTTTGGAGCGAGAAACAAGAATAAAGACCTTCCTCTTCTTCTTCGCCTTTCTCCATCGCTCTTCTCTTTCAATCTTCCTTGTTTTTTTCATGCTCTCTCTGGTCCTTCTGCCTCCTTTTAAAGACCTCTAACCCCCGTTGTGAGTCGTGGATGTTTGTATCGATCGTGGGGAACCACGACGAACACCACACGTCCCACATTTTTTTATTTATTTTATTTTATTTTTATTTTTATTATATATATTTTAACTTTAATTTAATAAAAATTATTATTATTTTTTTATTATTTTTATTATATATATATTATATATTTTTTATTACTGTTTTTTATTATAATAATAATTATTTTTTTATTTTATTTACTTCTTTATTATTATAATTATTATTTTTAACATTTATCTATATATTTTTTTTATTAAATATATATATATATATTATATTATATTATATTTATCTGATTTTAATTTGATTTATATATTATCTAATGATTTATATATATATATATATATATATATATTTTTGTTATTATTATTATTATTATTTTATCTTTATCGGATTTTATTATTATGATTTTATCTTAATTTAAATTGATTTAATTTTATTATATTCTGAATTATTTTATCTGATCTACATATTTTTTTTAATTTTAAATATTTTTTTACAAACATATTATATATATATAATTTTTATTTTATTTAATTTAAGTTAATTTAGTTTTTTTAATTTAATTTTTTTTTAATTTTTGTAATTTGATTTAATTATTAATATTTTGATTTTTTTTATTATTATTTTAATTTAATTCGATTTAATTTTCTTATATTTTTTATATGATTTTCTTAATTTGATTTGATACATATTATATATATATATATATATTCACCATGTGATTTGTATTCATGATTGATTTTGCGATTTATATCACCTCGAGATTTGTGCTCTCGGCTGATCTTGAGATTTGAGTATTTTAGACTGTCTCGAGATCTATGCTCTCGGTTGGTCTTAAGATTTGTGTATTTTGAATATTTTCGATCGTCTTGAGATTGGTGCTCTCGACTGGTCCTGAGATTTGTGTATTTTGGATATTTTGGATTGCCTCGAGATCGGTGTTCTTGGCTGATCCTGAGGTTTGAGTATTTTAGACCGTTTTGAGATCGATGCTCTCGAGAGGTCATGAGATTTGTGTATTTTGGATATTTTTGATTGCTTCAAAATCGGTGTTCTCATGAGCTGATCCTGAGATTTGAATATTTTAGACAGTCTTGAGATCGGTGCTCTCGGCTGGTCTTAAGATTTGTGTATTTTGAATATTTTGGATTGCCTCGAGATCGGTGCTCTCAGCTGATGATGAGATTTGAGTATTTTAGACCGCCTCGAGATCTGTACTTTTGGGTGGCCTTTAGATTTGTGTATTTTGAATATTTTGGGTATATTGGATCGCCTCGAGATCGGTGCTCTCGGTTGATCCTGAGATTTGAGTATTTTATACCGTCTGGAGATCGATGCCCTCGACCAGTCCTGAGATTTCTATATTTTGAATATTTTGGATTGCCTTGAGATCGGTGCTCTCGGCTAATCCAGAGATTTGAATATATATATATATATATATTAGATCACCTCGAGATCGGTGCTCTCAGTTAATTTAGGGATTTGAATATTTTTTTTATATTTAAATTAGGACATGTATATATATATATATATATATTTTACATATAAACAAATGCTCCCTTCATACTTCTCTCGCGAAGAAATTTTAGTGAGATTGAGTGAGAGAAGTAGTAACTTCAAAACTTTTTATATGTCATGCCGAACATGTTTTTGATTCATGAAAATGAAACTTTAAGATAACATAGCATGCATTTCATCATAGACAAATGTACATGAAAGTCAATGTTTGCCTCAGGAAGTACGCACAATCGTACATGACCGGTCTACCCTTTTTTTTGTTTTAAGGGACCAGACGTTCTGTCATAGACAAACATTCTACATTATGCATAGTATTTCGTTAGAAAACGACCATTAATAAGTGGCATGGGTCTTTCGCCTTTGTCATCAATGAGTTGGTATGCGCCTCCTTCGTAGACGATCTCCACGACATATAGACCTTCCCAATTTGCTTTGAATTTGCCCCCGGCCCGCTTGTTGGTGATGATAGGCCTTCTGAGGACAAGAACCATTTCTCCTTTTGTAAATGTACGGAATCTGGCCAGCTTATTATATGCTTGAGACATTTTTGCTTTGTAAACTTCAAGATTCTGGTGTACTTCGATCCTTTTTTTCATCAAGAGATTCTAACTCATCTAGGCGAAGTCGAACATTATCTTCATTAGATATTTCATTTTGCAACACCATTCTTAATGAAGATATTTGAATTTCAAGGGGTAGGACTACTTCAGTTCCAAATACTAAAGAGTATGTTGTGCATTGTATTGGGTTCCTATATGTGGTACAATAGGCCCATAGCATCTCAGGAAGTCTATCATGCCAATCCTTTTTATTTTTGGAAACATATTTCTTTAATAATTTTGAAAGAGTTTTGTTAAATGCTTCCGCCAACCCATTTGCCCTCGCATTATAGACAGAGGTATCCTCCAATCTATTTTGTGATGTTGAGCAAATTTCCCAATTTTGAAGCTTCTGAAAGCCGGGCCATTATCTGAGATAATTCTTCTTGGAGTTCCAAATTTGTATAGGATATTTTCTCTGAAGAATTTTATGATGTTCTCAGTCTTTACTTCTCTTAAAGCAATAGCTTCTGCCCATTTGGAGAAATAATCTGTTGCAGCCAATATGAATCGATGCCCAGAAGATGATGGATGCTCAATGGGACCAATCACATCTGTTCCCCATATCTCAAAAGGCCATGAAGAAACTGTAGGATGTAAGGGATTCGGATGTTGATGAATAAAATCCCCATGAAATTGATATAGATGGCATTTTTGGGCATATTCAATGCAATCTCCGACCATAGTTAGCCAATAATATCCCATGCGCTTAATCTTAAGTGGCATCTTGGGTCCGGATTGGTGTGCACCACATATCTCGGAATGTAAATCATGCATGACTTCTTTCGCTTCTTCATATGACAAACATTGCAGGAGTAGCTGATCATATGATATGCGGTACAACGTGTCATTAATGAGGGTAAATCTTAGAGCTCTTCGCTTTATTTGAAGGCTTTTTGATTTGTCCCCTAGTAATTTATCATATTTCAAATATTCCATAAATGGTTGCCTCCAATCTTCCTCTGGCATCTCGAGGGCGAAGACTTCCATATTTTCTTCAATATTTTCTTCATCGCTGAGGATTGTACTTATGCGTCTTCTATTTCTTATAGTGATTTGAACTTCATCATAATCTAGATTTGCCAGCTCTTTTGCTATTCTTACCAAAGAATCAGCTTCGCCATTTTCTGATCTTGAAACCCTGCTCAACTGCACTTCGGGGATTTTCTTCAATAACATTTTGACCTTCTTATAGTATTTAAGAAGTTTAGCTTTGTATACTTTGTATTCTCCTTCAACTTGTTTGATGATGAGTTGTGAGTCTCCAAATATATGGATATGTTGAATTTCCATTTTGATTGCCAATTCCAAACCGGCTATGAGAGCTTCATATTCTGCTTTATTGTTTGTGCATGACTCTGTAAGGGAAAGTGCATATCTAAGGATTCCTCCTTCTGGTGTAACAAACACAAGTCCTATTCCAGCTTTAATTTGTGGAAGCTCATACCTCAGTGCCGGCTTTATAGATGATACCCCATCAAAGTACAGTCGCTATTTTGTTTCTTTTACTGTAAGCGTCTCTTCATCAGGGAGATCATAATTAAGGGTGAATAATCAGGGAGAGGATGTGCCGCCAAAAAATCTGCCAGTGCTTGCCCCTTGATAGCCTTTTACGGAGTGTATATTATATCAAACTCCATTATGATCAGTGCCCATTTAGCAAATCTTCCTGTGAGTAATGGCCTCGTAATAAGATATTTGAGAGGATCAATTTTTGATATGAGAATAATTTTATGTGCTAATAAGTAGTGTCTCAATTTCTTTACTGCAAACACCAATGCTAAGCAATGCTTTTCAATTGGTGTATATTTGCTCTCAGCTCCTATCAACATTATGCTGAGGTAATATAATGCATTTTCTTTGCCATCTTCATTATTTTGAGCTAGCATAGCTCCTAATGACGGGTAAAGTTTTCCAGTGAGTACCTAAGTTTGGCCTTATATCAGTTTGAGCACTAACTTTCAATTTGTATCAAAATGAGTACCAAATTTTAATTTCATTTCTCTAGCTGGGTAATTGGGAATTTTCGGTGGATTTTTTGTGATGTGGGCACCAGAAAGCTTGCATCGATGCATTAGGTCGACGTCACCGACTCACTAACTCAGCCACTTAACCAATGTAGCTTTTTTTTTGTTCATGTAGGACGTACACATCAACTTCTCTCCCATCATCCTTTTTCCCCTCTTTCTCCAGAACACTATAGACCTGGTGATGTGGACCCAAGGCATCCACGAAGGCTTTTCGGCATCCACATCATCAAAAATCCACCAGAAATCCCCAATTACTTTGCCAAAGAAATGAAATTATAACTTGATGCTCATTTTGATACAAATTGAAAGTTAGTGCTCAAACTGATATAAGGCCAAACTTAGGTACTCACTGGAAAAATTTATCCTCCCAATGACCTTTCTAAGGCCGCAGTATATAGAATTAGTTGCTTTCCTGAAATTGGGGTTGTTAATACTGGTGGATTCAGCAAATACTGTTTAATATCTTCAAAAGCTTTCTGACATACAGCATCCCATTTAAAGGGTGTATTTTTCTTAACCAGTTTGGAAAAAGGCTTGCATCTTCCTGATAAGTTAGAAATGAATCTTCTGATATATGCTAAACGCCCTTGAAAAGACCGCAACTGCTTCAATGCTTGTGGAGGTGGCATTTCCAAAATTGCCTTTATCTTAGAAGGGTCTACTTCTATCCCTCGATGTCTCACAATGAAACCCAGAAACTTTCCTGATAGGACTCCAAAGGCGGATTTCATTGGGTTCATTTTCAATTTATATTCTCTGAGGCGTGTGACAATGGTCCTCAGATCTTCTATATGTTTGTTTTTGGAATTTGTTTTCACAACCAGATCATCTACATAGCATTCAACGACCTTATGAATCAAATCGTCGAATATTCTGCTCATAGCTCTTTGATATGTTGCCCCGCATTTTTCAAGCCAAATGGCATTACTCTATAAAAATATATGCCCATAGGTGTTCGGAAGGCAGTATGTTCCTCATCATCTGGGTGCATCTTGATTTGATTATACCCTGAGAATCAATCTATAAAGGAGAACATCTCATACCCCGAGGTGTTGTCGATCATGATCTCCATGACTGGGAAAGGAAAATCATCTTTGAGACATGCTTTGTTCAAATCTCTGTAATCAACACATATCCTTATCTGGCCATTCTTTTTCTTCACAAGTACTATACTGGTAACCCAATCTGGCTATTTTTCTTCCCTAATAAAATTTGCTTCTATCAACTTCTTCGTTTCTTCTATTACTTTCTCTTCTAAATCAAATTTCATCTTTCTTGGGGCCTGCTTAATTAGAGTGACATTGGGATCAATAGCCAATCTGTGAACAGCTACCTCATTCTCTAACCCTGGCATCTCATTGTAATTCCAGGCAAAACAGTCAATATATTCTTTCAAAAGAGCCTTCAAGAATTCTTTTTGTTCTTCTGTTAGTTGTACGCTTAAGAAAGTTGGTCTTGGGTCTTCGTCACTTCCCAAGTTGATTTCAATTAATTCATCAATTGTTGCTTGACCTATCTTCTAATTCAGGTAGAGCACTTTTCATCTTAACATCTTCTTCTTCCTTAGTCTCCATCATGTAACATGAATGCTTCGAAGATTTAGTATAACCTACCCCTCTCTTGTCAGGATGGGAATAGTTCCATAATTGATGAAAAATCTGATATGATTTCTTTGACCAGTTTATTTTTCCCCCAAACTCTATAACTATCCTCCTGAGTTTATTAGGGTACTGGCTTGGGATGTTTATAGGTTGGACTTCACTATCCTGTTCTTGTTCAATCTGTAGAATGTCATCATTTGAAATTTTATTATTTTTAACTCTGTAGAAGAGGATACTTCTTTCATTCTCATTTTGAGCTGGTACATAGAGTGTCTTCAATTGCTCGACTGTATCAACCTTCAAATCATCTAGGGACTTACAGAGACCATTTGGAACCTTTGTGATATGCAATGTGCTTTCTTGGGTAAACCCTTTGGTTTGACTTGTATCATTTTCATCTCTTGAAGATTCAGTATCACTGCTATAGTGAGGCAATGCTGACTCTTTCTTTTTGAATATTGGCATAGCGTTAGATGGTTTTGCCAAAGCCTTTTCCATCAAGTTCAATGTTTTGCCCCCTTTAGAGATACCAAGGTAGTATTTGGCATCCTCATAATGTATTTCATGGACACCAAAGGGTTGAATTTCACCATCAATTCTGTATTCTTCTCCATCGACCATATATTTCACGCATTGATGAAGGGTTGAAGGGACCATCCAGTTTTCATGGATCCATGGCCTGCCCAACAAGGCTTTGTATGAGGCATCAGCATCAATTACATGGAACTTCACATCAGATATAATATTTCCAAACTTGATCGGGAGAGTAATAGATCCCAATGCTTTCTGACTATGCTGATTAAAGCCTTGAATAATGATCCTTTCTGGAGATAAATGACATACTTCCAAAGCTAATGCCCGAAGAGTATTGAGGGTCATTGGGTTTAAAGAAGACCCTGGATCAACAAGAATTCGATTGATCTTTATCCCGTCACAAGACCCTGTCACGTACAATGGTCTATTATGCTCTGTAGTTCCAAGTAGTAAGTCTTTATCGGTGAATGATATCGACAGTGTATGTGTTGTGTACATAACTTTTGTCATATTTATTTCAGCAAAATAAGCCTGATACTCCTCAGGGTTTTGTAGGGCATGTATTAAAGATTCCCTGACTTCTGTTGGCATCATCAGTGTGTCATACATGTTAAGTAGAGCCGATACTTTCTTCAGGTGTGCCAAGATATTATAATCTGGTTTCTTCAGTGGTTTCTTTGTTGAGACATTTTCCTCTTCTATCAACTTCACTTTATTTTTATCATTTAAGCTGGAAGCTTGTCTTGATTGTAGTAACTTGCCAGTTCTAAGCTGTATTTGATGTACATGGCAGGATACTTCATCCTCCTCATTTGGAAAATTCAGCTCATCATCAGAACCTTCCAGGCACGTCATGGCACAACAAACATCTCTCACTTCAAAATAATCATCGGTTAACTTCAAATTTCCAATGGAAACTTGCTTTTGTAGCCATTCTTGAAAATTCCGATGGTCTTCTAAAGTATGTCCCACGAGTCGGTGATATGGGCAATAATTTGGGTAGCTATCCAAATGCATCAAACATGACTTTTTGGGCTTGGATAAGTCTAGCCCTTCATCCATGGCTCGATTAAAAAGCTCTATTCTCTTGTCTTTTCTGATTCCAATGCCTGAAATAATGGATTTTTCCTTGGCATTTACTATTGAGAATGTAGGCTTCACAATTTCTGTATCAACATTATCGCTTGTCGACTCTAGTGGATATATCCCGAATTCATCCCATTTATTATCAGCAATATGCAGTTACATTTGCCTATCAGCTGATTCCTCTGTCACTCTTTGTATGAAAGAAGGGATTTCTTTAGCAGGCATCACTTTTCTCAGGACTTTATATTTCGGTGTCTTCGGAGTATAGTATGGATTCTTTGGCTTTACTGAAAGGTGTGGCTCTGGGAGTTTTGCATTTGCCTTCTTTACTCTTTCTCTAAATGTCATCTTTTTTTTATGCTTCTTGCTAATATAAGGCCGACCATGGCGATCATTCAGTTCCTCTGACTCAAAAAAACTATCTTCATCATCATTTTGGTCATATATGGGGTATTCACATCCAGAAATATCCTTGCAAGTTTCCACTTGCATCGTTTCATCATTTTCTTCATCTAATTCCTCAAGTAACTCTTTCACCTCCTCTGGAAAATAGTCTTTAAGAGTGATCAACACCTTTTCCTTCTGTTTATATTCTTCAAGTGATTCAATATATTGTTCTATGATGGATTTCTTGTGTTTTGAGTCTTCGCGTTTTTGCTTTTTCTTCTTATTTTTCTTCTTGGTTTGCTTTACTGGAAGTCCCTCAGGAGGTTTCTCGACATTTCTCCACTTGATCCCTGAGGGTTAGGCCAATTTCTTCAACATTTTCTTTATTTCCCACAATTTTCCTGGAACAGAAGGAGGTTTACCATCAAATACAGATGGGAGCATTATTTTATTACCCACCACTGTGATTTTCCCTTGGGATGATTCCTTATAGTCTGGGTAGTCACACACCGGATATGTTCAGCAGGCTGTTCCAAGAAAACACTCTTAGAGAGTGTGATTTTACATTCTTGATATTGACGCTCAAGCCAATCTTTAAAAACATAGCAGTTTTCAATTGTATGCCCAACACTCTATGGTACGGGCAATAATTAGGATGATCTTTTTTACTCTGTTCTTCCGGTCTTTCACATTCAGGCAATTGAAGTCCTCCATTCACTGCATCTTTAAAAAATTTTAGCACTTTATCTCTTCAAAAAGAGTACATTTTGTTCATTCTATCTTTCAAAGAAGGAATGGGTCTTGGTTCAGTTCCAAGAGCACCTAAGCTGGGTGGCTTAGCTTGTTCTGGTTTATATGATTCTATAGTGCTTTTTCTTTTATCAACATTGAAGGTTGTAGCAATGTACTTAACATCTTCGGCTTTTTTAGGTTTATCATTTCTGGAAATTTGGAAATTACACAACACCCTTGGGCTAGTCCTTTCTAATTTTTTGGCTTGTGAGATCAACTCTTGAAATGTCGTGATGCCAGATGTACTTAAGAAAGGTGTCATCCAGCTATCAATGTTCCCGAGTAACAATCCAACTGCTTGAGGTTGGTCCAGGGGTTGTTCACATTTAATACTCAAGTTTCTCCATCTCATAATGTAATCAACTACTTTCACATCTTTGTTTTGGTGAGTGGCCGCAAGATCGGCCATTGTAATCTTATCACTGACACCTCCAAATTGTACTCGAAATGTATCTTTCAATTGTTGCTAATTTTGAATCGAGTCAGGTTGCAAACTTACATACCACTCAAATGCAACTCCTGTGAGACTGGAAGAAAATTATCTGAGGAGAAGTTTGGTTTTGTACTTGTGTCTCCATATGTTGTCACAAAGTGGGCCAAGTGTTAATCAGGATTACCAATTTCATTGAATTGTTTGAATTTAGGCACATTGAATCCTTTGGGATAGGGTACTAAATCATGATAGCCGGGATAAGGTTTGTCACTATCAACTCTTATCTCGCTATTTTTGGCATGTTTGAGTTTAGTAGCCACCATTTGTTGTATCTCCTCCCGAGTCATTACAACAGAATGTTCTTGGATTGGGATACTTGTTGTTCCCCCTGGTCCCACTGCTTGAGCAGTCTCTTTTGGTTGAGGGATTGGATTATTTGGCCTCTGTACCTGTTCGGGGCCATTTGCCATCAAGGTTGCCATCTGCTTTTGCATGTGGAGCACTGTATCCATTAACACAATCATATTTTCATTCATCTTCCTGCATTATGCTTCCCTATTTTCCATTTCTTGGAATTTCTTCATGATGTTCTGCTCTAAACCAAAAACTAGTTCATCTTCATCATCTTCATTTCGAGGGTCCGCCCCCTTGTAATCTTTTGGCACATCATGTGGAAAATGGCTTGAACCTTCCTCTCTAACCATGCTTTGAGAGTCTGGTACTCGTCTACTAGATCTTGTGACTGGTCCTGGTTGTTCATGTTCAGCTGTCGGATCTCCTCGAGCTTCGGTAATCATTCGAACAGTATGCACTTCAATCTCTCCATCTGACATATCTTCATCTTCACTCTTCTTCTTCTTCCTGTCAAACTTTGAGTGAGAAACTGAAGCTTGCCCCTATGAAGCCTGACGTTGTAAAACTTGATCATTTGGCAAAGTAATTCGATCAAAGACCGTTTTTCGTGCGCTTAGCACTAACTGCCTCTTTTTTTGATAAAATTCCCTTGGCTTCATTTTGTCTGATTGCAATTTCTTTGATTCTGCGTATATCTTATAGAGATTTTTGCCGAAAGAAATTTTATGAGATTTTGGGGGTCTACCACCTATCCTATCATATGGCTGGTAACGCAGCTCTTCGGTGGTCGCATTCTTTATCACCATATTAAGTGGCCCAAATGAGTTTTTTAAGGAACCCATTTGATTATCCTTCTGGTTTTGGAATGACACAAAATTTAATTTGTGATTTGGCATTTTCACTTTCTTGGGCATCAACCTTGAAAATACACTTTTCTTTGCTTAGCTTCTTCAGATTGAAAAATCCCACTTTCCTTCCCTTTGGCAGTAACAGTGAAAGTGGGTTCGTCATCTTCATCATATGTATAAACCTTTTTTTTTTTTTGGACATGATAGCCTCTGAAAGACAGAAGTTCTTGGTTTCTCATCAGGAATATTCTTCTTAAATGCAGGATCAATGACATTTGGACGACGACCCCTAGATGCAAGACGTGAGACCGTCAGGTTTTCTTCAGAGGATGAAGTTCTCTTCACAAGCTGTCCCGATTCAGAGATTGTGCCAAATTTCATCTCAGCTCCAGCAACTCCAGTGTTGAAAACATAGTTGGCCAGTTGGACTTCCAATTCTTCTCCAAGGAAAATAGTGAGCTTCGGGCTGCCGGGTGCAATTGAACTCTTAAACGCCATTTCACTTGCAATAAAAATATCAATAACATAAACTTTATTATACATGAGTTATAAAAAACAATGCCTTCACTTGTACTTGAGCCTCAAAGATGGGAGGAGGAATAAAATGGTCCCACCGGGCGTGCCAGAATTTGTGGGATCGAAATTACGCGCCTTGCGTCGTGTCGATGAAGAGACACCAGGCAATATATCAAATCACAAATGTTATTTATGTTATTTTATTTTTTTATCTTTTGTGGGCTCTTCCATTCCTAATAGAGGCAAGCCTCTATTATTAATTATCCCAGACTGAAATCTTAGGAACCTCCGATTTAGGGCTCAAGTACAAGTAAGGTAAGAAAATTTGCGAATTATAAATTTTAATATTTAATATATATATATATATATATGTCACTACCACTGCTTATGCCTTGTCATTGCGTTGCATGTTTTGTTGTCGCTAAAAAAAATATATCTCATTAGAAATTGCAGCTGCCTCGAGATAAGTTTTCTGCCATTGCTTTGTAATGAGTTTGCCGCGTTGGATTGATGCATCCATTTTACATAACTCCAATCTTAATTTGAGTCTATATTTGGTAAGCATCAAAATTACAAAGCATGTACAACAGTACAACATTAAGGCCTTGTTTGGACTGCCTTTTGGAAAACCCAGAAGTGTTTTTTTTTAAGTTAAGCACTTTTGAGTTCCAAAAATGTTTTTCAAAAGCTAGTCATGACCAGCTTATGGAAAATCAGAAGCTGTAAAAAAAGCTTAAAAACAACTTTTTTCAAAAGCTAGTCATGACCAGCTTACGGAAAAATCTGTTTTTTAGCTTATTTTTACAGCTTCTGCTTCTACATAAAAACTAATCCAAATAAAAAATACAAAAAAAGTGCTTAAGTTACTCTGGAGAAGCATTTTTTTCACTTCTACTAAACTAAAAAAAAGCACTTTTTTGATAAATATGTTGACGACTCATCTATGCTGTTAGCATTGCTTATAAGGTCGCCTTCTATTAGTGTTTGACTGGGGTCCACAGTCGTTTCGGAATTGACAATAATTTATGATCTTCAGCTATATATGAACAGAGTTATGGGGAACCTTGCACTTGTCTTTATCGATATATATATATATATATATTGAAAGAGCAAGTTTGTTCCCTTGACTCAAAAGCATCATTACAATGACCACCTGCTCCAGTAAATATAAGAATGTGAATCCCGTATGAACATTCCATAACTGAGTAGATTCATCCTTGCTTGCAGACACCACAAGTGAAGGTTTCAATGCTTGAGTCTCTATGGCCAACAAAATTCTTGTCAATCTTCTCATTGCTAGCATTAATAACACGAATTATACCATTGCTTCCACTAGCCATCAAGAAGAGTCCCATCAACATTACAAGCCCAACTCAAAGTATAAAAGGACTCATCTTTATCTTCATCAACATATGCTTGTAGGGACGGAGATGAGCCCTCCTTCAAGGCATCTATAAACATGAGAGCGGTTTCCTAGCGAGGGAACTCGCGCTCAATGTTAACAAGCACTTTGCAATGGTCAGTATCGAAACCACCATCATCAGAGACAAAGCTAATAACCATGTTAGTCTTGGTGCAGGTCTCGCAATCAACCTTGCTGTCAGGGTAATGGGCAAGGCAAGCATCAAGCACAACATTAAAGATCCGGGTCGCGAGCTTGAGAGTGTGTCCCTCATTGACGGATTTAGAGGTGAGCAGGAAGGTATCCATCTTCTTTGAATTTAGAACGTCAAAGGGAACCTAGATGCAAATGAAACCCTAGTGACTTCCGAGCGCTTAACTCCGAATGCCACCTTTCACCTGAATTTGAACATCATGAGGACTGAGAGGTGGGAGTTTGAAAGGGTGGATCATTAGAGTGTCGATCCCCATGAGTCCAGCAGCTATGTTCTCCTCCTACATATCCACTGCTCCTTCACTATCCTTTCCCATCTCTCTCTCTCTTTCCCTCACTAGTAGCAATGCCTTTCCTTCTTCGTCGGTGGTGGCTCGGTCCGTCCTTGCCATCAGATCTTTCGGGCGGCGTAACGGAAGCGGTGGTGATGGCAGTAGTGGCGGCGGCAACAACAGTTATAGCGGTAACAACAGCGACTTCAATATATATATTTTTTAGCTATGACAAGCGACCGATCATACATCTTCAACGTCTCTTTTATGAGCTTTTTGGGCTCTTCCGTCTTTACTAGCTTTTCAGTAGGCAGTGGCAACAGTGACTTCACTAGCAACGGCAGCGACAGCTGGCGATGGCAGGCAGTAGCAACGGCAGCAAGCGGCAATATATATATATATATATATTGTAGAAGCAAGAGACGATGGAAACCTTCTCTTTCTTCTTTCTTCTAATCTTCTTCCTTTTCTTTCGCTCCTCTTCCTTCTTCTTTCGTCTTCTTCTTCGTCCCTTTTCGCCTTCGTCTTCTTTTCTTCGTTCTTCTTTCTCTTTCAATCTTCTGTCTGGTTCGTTCGACTCTCCTTCTTTTCTTTCTCTCTGGTTCCTTCTTCTTTCTTCTCCATCTTCATGGGTTCATCATCAAGACCGACAGCAGTGATGGCTACGGCAAGCGGCAACAGTGACATCGCAACAAAGACAGCAGTATCAGTGGCGAGCAGCAACAACATCAAACGACGACATCAACACCAACAATGGCATCAGGTAGCGGCAGTGACAAAGGCATCAAGCAACGACGGCGGTGTCAGGCAGCAGCAGCAACAACGGCGGCAACGACTTTCTTTTCTCTTTATATATATATATATATATATAAGTTTGAAGCGAGAAACAAGAATAAAGACCTTCCTCTTCTTCTTCGTCTTTCTCATTCGCTCTTCTCTTTCGATCTTCCTTTTTTTTTTTCTTCTTGCTCTCTTTGGTCCTTCTGCCTCCTTTTAAAAACCTCCAACCCCTATCATGAGGCGTGGACGTTTGTATCGATCGTGGGGAACCACGACAAACACCCCACGTCCCACGTTGATTATTATTATTATTATTTTATATATATTAAATTTAATTTAATAATTATTATTATTTTTTTATTTTTTATTTATATATATATATATTTATATATATTATTACTATTTTTTTATTATAATTATTTTTTTATTTTATTTACTTCTTTATTGTTATTATTCTTTTTTAACATTTATCTATATTTTTTATTATATATATTATATTATATTATATTATATTATATTATATTTATCGGATTTTAATTTGATTTATATATTATTTAATGATTTATATATATATATATATATATATATGTTATTATTATTATTTTATCTTTATCGGATTTTATTATTAGATCACAATCAAAGCTAGCTCTTGTCTTCTTCTATTCTTCCTACTTGTAACACTTCAGTGGCCACCACCCAAGAAATTGATGATCGTGAGCAGTGGCAGAACTAGAACTTACCGGTAGGAGGGGATAAAGCCAGAATGTAAAAAAATTATCAAATAAATTAATTATCTACAGTAAAAATAGTTCAATAATATAACTACAATTTAAATATACATATAGTGAAAAAAAGAAAATTAACTATAATTTGAACTGCTATCGTTGTCATGGTGTATTTGACTAAAAAAATAACTATGTTCAACTAGATAACTAAATAATCATTCATTCACTCTAACATGTATATTATTATATTAGAACAACTAAATTATATTTTCCATGCCACATTACCAACTTAATTTTTTTTAAATTATTAAATTGTTTTTATAAATTTTATTAATATTATTCAGAAACTTTTATTGAAAATTTGAAATTTGAATGCCACATTATCAACTTAATTTTTGTCTTAAATTTTTATAAAATTTAAAATTTCGGCAACTTTTTGAAAATAAGAAAACTTATTCATTAGTAAAAGTATCAAAAACTTAACACTGCAACCCATTATCAATTTAATTTTTTTAAAATTATTAAATTTTTTTATAAATTTTATTAATATTACTCATAAATTTTTATTAAAAATTTCAATGCCTCATTATCAATTTAATTTTTTTCTTAAAATTATTAAAATTTTAAATTTTAGCAACTTTTTGAAAATAAAAAAAAACCTTGTTTTTAATTAGTAAAAGTATCAAAAACTTAACATTGCAACACATTATCAACTTAATTTTTTTAATTAATAATTTATTATTATAAATTATATTAATATTATTTATAAATTTTTATTTGAAAAATTTATAAATAATATTAATAAATGAAATTTCAATGTCTGATTATCAATTTAATTTTTTTGTTAAATTTTTTTAAAATTTTAAATTTCAGCAATTTTTTTAAAATAAAAAAAATTTGATTTTAATAAAAGTATAAAAACTCAATATTGCAGCCCATGCAATTTGAACCAGGGGGACTCAATATTGCAGCCCATGCAATTTGAACCAGGGGGCTCTAATCACCAAATTTCCACCAACCTCTCATGCTTAACCAACAACAGCTCATCAACTCCTGCTTTTTTTTCCTTTGTTTCTTTGTTTCGTTTTTTACCTCCAAGCTTTTAACACACACACACACACTCTCTCTCTCTCTCTCTCTCTCTCTCTCTCTCTCTATATATATATATATATATATATGTATGTATCATGTATGTATGTATATACAGTATCAAATTATTTGCTTAACATGATGTTGCTATTGTTGAAGTTATCAAAAACTCACTAGGGACTTTTATCAAATGGTTAAGAGACAACAAAAATATGATGATCAAGATGATTCCTTCATTTATTGAGACAGTTTTTAAATACACAAAAACTGGCAACAAATATGAGAAAAATAAGTACACAATATGGCAACTGATCACAACCCAGGTTTATTTATAACAGTTAGCATTTGATTACGCATAAGAGCTCATTATGGAATAGCTAATAGAGTACATATTATCAACCTAAAAAATCTAAAATTTATAAGAAGTACACATGGCAAATTGCATGACACATTAGCCCACCACAATAGCAGCCATTTCTATTTTGAGGAATTATTTGGAAAGTGAAATTTTGAAATACAGACACCACAAATTTTTTTTTTTTTTGAATAAAATGGATAAATCACGAATTTATTGGAAACATAAATCTTTTTCATTAGTTTATTTTACAAATACAATAGAAGTACATCACAGAAAAGATAATTTCATAAATTCTTTGTATTCAAAACTATGGTATAAAAATTGTCATATTAATATATTATAATACAGCTGTTAAAATAAAAATTGGCCAAATTACTCATAACTTTTCTGATTTCAATAAAACATAATAAAAATTAGATCCAAAGTTTTTACTATCATAAAATAATTTTTTAAGTGGTTTGACTACTATTTTTTATTAATCTAGTATTTGTTGTTTTAAGTTATGAATAAATAATTTTGGTGAGTTATTTATGAAAAATCTAATTTCTTACTTTAAATACTTTTCGTAATTGATTATTAATTTATTTACTTTAAAAATATAAAAGTTTTTTTATTGCAAAACAAACATGAAACAATACAATATTTTTTGTAATTTTTTATTTAATATTTGTGTGAATAAGATGAAAACAATATAAATTTTTTTCGTGTTATCCATTGAACATCAAACCTAAAACATTACAAGCTATTATACTCCAACTCAACTACTTATATTGTGTTATATTGTTGGTGTTATTTTTCATTTGTGAATCAAATAAACTAAGTGTCACAAATTAAAATAAAAAGTATTTTAATAAGTATTATAATTTATAAATAAAAACAGTAATATTGGCACTGGGTCTCATGCATAGTATGTTTGTGTCTTTGCCGAGGAAACAAGTTTAAACCTCATCTCACTGATCTCACACAAAATGAAGACACAGGTGAGTTGAGCAATTAATTTCTCACCTATGCACACCCCTAACGTGATTTATCCACTTTGTCAAAAAAATAAAATTAAAATATATAGTCAAAATATATGGATAAATAATGCACTTAAACCTATAATAAATATATATATATAAGTTATATACTTTAAAAGGGCTTATGCTACGTGCTTTTTTAGAGCTGTTTGAATAGGCCATTTTTTTTTTCACAATGAAGCACTTATTTAAAAATCAAAATGCATTTTATACAGTTGTTTGGGTAGCCACCATCTTGGGGTACTTCTTGGACAAAAGTGCTTTTGTTACGATTCATCCAAACACAAAACTACACTGACATTAGAAACACACTCTTTTAGAGAACTTTAAAGAAACACTAACTTGAGAAGTCAATCTAAATTGCTTGTGTTTTCACCAAAGCATAAGCTACAAGAAGAACACACCAAAACGCTCATATAGGTTTGGAGTTTCAAGGTTTTAAAAGGGTTATATTTAAGAGGATTTTGCTTCATGAGAAGGGTTGGTACTTGGTACTACTTAAGAAACAAAAATAGAACATCTTTATAATAAAAGAGCTGATTTTTATATTTTTATTATAATTTCAAATTTGAGTTTCCATATTGATTTATCCATTTCTATTTAAACAAAACAAAGAAAGATTGGAGTGCTCTATTTTAATTTATGCACAATTAAAATTTTATATAATTTTTATTTATAATAATGGGAAATTCATTATTCTTAAAAATCCGGAAAAATGATGCTTCGTGATAATTTTTGTTTTTTTGCATGTTTTTTCAGGAATATTTTTATGCATTTTTCAAAAAAAAAATTGTAAGCTAAGTCTCCCTTACAATCTTCACATCACAAGGAGTATAACTCTTTTCCTTGCCAAGTAAAAAGTCCATCTATTATTTCTTTCACATAACATTAATTATAATGAGTGATTTATTCATCTTATAAACAAATTATAATAAATAAGTTAACTCTCACTTTTCAATAATTAAGTCAATGGTCTAATAAAATCTTTAATCGTTATACTATCCTAGAATTTGATGTCCATGCCACCTCATCAACCCATTAAACTCTCACTTATTAAACTATCTCCCATAATAATTATACTATTACAAAATGGTACCCACGATCAACACATTAAACTATTCCATAATAGTTATTTTTATAAAATAGGACCCATAATTATTTCATTAATCTTTTTGGTAGAATACCTATATTAGTCCCTATACTCTTTTCACTTTGCCCTTCTAGTCCTCCTATTTCAATTTAAACCCTTTTAATCCCTCTACTTTTTGAATGAGTGCAATCAAGTCCCCCATATACACTTTGAACATACCAATTACTAATTTTTATTGCTCATATATTCTATGAATCATATAAAAAATAAAAAATTTGTATTATTTTCCTAAATGGTGTATATTACAATGATTATTATGGATGAATTGTGTAATATATTAATTATTTTTATGATTAGAACAGTCTTAGGGGACTTGATTGCACTGATTTAAAGAGTAGATGGATTGAAAGAGCTTAAATTGAAACATGAGAACTAAAAGGGCAAAATGAAATAAGTACAGGAACTAACATGGGTATTCTACCAATCTTTTTTTAACTATTTACACTATATATTTCATTAAAATATATTTATTTAATAAAATCTTAAATATAATTAATAAAAATAATTAAATAATTTATTTTAAAAATTACATTTTAAAATAAATATTTAAAATAAAAAATATTGAATAATAATAAATTATTATATTATAAATAATAAAATAATTAAATAATATATTTTAAAAAAAAATTTGAGATTTTATCCCGCAGACTCGGTTCCGTGGAACCAAAATGTGGCTCATTCTTAATCATGTTTATAAATTTTATTGTTTTTTTATTAAATAATATAGGGATATATTGATAATTATCTTAAAAGATCCATACCCTTTACTTTAGAAGTTATTAAATCGAGGCAATCCAACGGATGAGGTTGAGCTAAATCTCGATTCTATAGTAACTATCACGGAACCGGTTCCGTGGGATCATCTCTCTCAGCATTACTAACCCCGGGTTATTAACCCTTCCTCCTAGATTTTTTTTTTATTTTTTTTATTTTTTTTTGGTAACTTGGTTATTAACCTCCTTTTAGATTTTTTTTTTATTTTTTTTATTTTTTTTGGGTAACTTGGTTATTAACCTCCTCTTAGATTTTTTTTTCATTTTTATGTGTTTTTATGCAATGTGGTAATTATAATTGGTATAATACCCGAAATGATTCTTCTACTTTTCTCTCTCTTCTTTTTGATCCTCTAGTCAAAAAATACTTTCAACTAGTCTCTCTACTCTTGAAAATGACTTAATTAGTCCATGTATTTTCAAGAGGGACTAATTGGAAAGAGACTAAGAGTAGAGGGACTAAATGGCTTATGTTCAAGGGACTAGTTGGGAACATTTCTAAGTAGAGGACCAAAAAAGAAGAAAAAAAAAAAGTGAAGGGATCAATTCATGTATTATACTATTATAATTCTTATCTTAAAATAATACTATTATAGTTATGGTAATTTACAATTTAATTTTTTGAAATAGAAAATATTTCTTATTTAAATTTAATGATAAAAATTATTTCTTATTTAGATTAAACTAAATTTTTAAGTAGAATATTAAATAATTAGTAAAAAAATATTTGATTCAAGATTTTTTTTTTATAATTTAAAATCTTTTAAAATAAAAATTTGAAATTTGTTAACATTTGAATTTAAAAAAAACTAAATGTTGCAGTTTCCATCATTTTTCAATTTAAAAGATAAAAAATTTTATGTGGCCCACCCATTAATCGTTGGTGGTTTCAATTGCCATTAACCCCATTGTACACTCAATAAACTCTCAAAGAATACCATTAAAGATGCTCTCCGGGGCACCCTAAAACCATCCCATCAAATGCAGAGTCAGCACGACACTTTTTGCTTACTCACATTTAACTTAAAAAAAAAAGCCCAAAAACTTTCTTTTAATTATTATTATTATTTTTTTATTTTTAGCTCAATTGTTTTATGAGAAATTGCTAAAAAAGTCCAAACAACTTTATTATTAAGCCATAAAAACCTTTAATTTTTTTCAAATCCGTTGGATGTCCCTTTTTTTTTACGGAATTACTTTTACGTCCAGTGGTTAGATAATCTCATATTTACAATGTTTATATCACGGATTTACTATTTTTACATCACCCTTAGTTAGTTTTGTTCTTTGGTTGTAAGTGTATCTGTTTATCATTTGACGAATCTATTCAAATTTGTGTGTTGGCGAACATAATTCGAACTTCCAAAGGTGACCGAAGGGATAAAATGGAATTGATTGTAAAAAGGAGGGATGACAGAGGATAATTTTTTGTCAGAAGAACTTATTATAATAAATAAAAAGTTTTATGGATTAGTAAGTAATTTTCCATAAGGATATTGCACCAAATTTAAAATGTGCTATAGTGGCACGCAAGATATTGTGCGTCAGTGTAGCAACATTATTTTATTTTATTATTTTGAAATTTTGTATTTTCTATTTTGATTTCTGTTTTTTTTTAATTCTTTTTTTTTCTATTTTTTATTTTATAAATTTATATTTAAAATTTATATTTTAATTAAATTAATAACTTATAATTTAAGTTTATATTTTTAATTAGTTAAGAAATAAAAAAATTAAAGAAAATCATCTGCTGAATATAAATTCATTAAAATTAACGAAAATTACATGAACGATAAAATAAAAACATAACATAGATTATCATCGATACAAAAAAAACCAAAACACCCAAAATACAAATAATGAAGTTTGAAGTATACAGAGCTAATAGTTTGCCACCACTTCCACCAATATTACCGAAGATAATTAGAAACTTGTGTGCTACTTTAGTCTCCAATAATGTGATGCTTTATTAATGGTGTTTGTTTGTATGTTATGTTTTTATTAAGTAATTAATGTAATGATTGTGTTTGTATTTGTATTTTTTTATCAACCATATTTTATTTTATATTTAATAAATATTTATGATAAATATAAAAATTAAAATTATATTTTAAATAGTATATTTAAACTCAATGGTTAAAAGTGAAAAAGATTTTAAAATGATTAAATTTGTTGATAGTATGAATATATAAATTGTGAAATGAGAAAAATATATTTAGAATATTTTATTTTTGAGTTAAAAATAAAGATGGTGGTTGAAAAAATTTTCACTGTAAAAGCTACGCCAAATGTAGAGTTTTGGGTTGGAGATAGGCTAAGGACGATTTTTTTTTTTAATTTCTCTTCCCATGTATAAGGACGCACAAATATTTTAAATTTTATTAATTATTAATTTTTCTTTTTTAGTTTACTCCAAGTACAATTTAATGGATTGCAATTATTTCAGTGGATCAAAATATTTGTATTAATTGTTTTAATTTTTTTAAAAACCTATTAGGACATAATTTTATTTAATTTTTCTTCTCATGTATAATGACACACAAATATTTTAAATTGTATTAATTATTATTATTATTATTTTCTTTATCAGTTTTCTTCAAAAAAAATTAATGGATAAATAAATAATAGTTAATGCGGTTTAAAATCTTTTTAGAATATTATTATTTAAGAGGGTCATAGTATCTTTATTACTTGATAAACCCAACTTATAATACAATTCAGATAGTTTTTGAAGAAATTTTAACATCAAATAGTTAAATTGTCAAAATTTGGAAAAAAATCAAATATTAACTTGTAATTGCATTTTTGTGAAAAAACCTAATATACATATTTAAGTAAAATAAATTTACTTTACTTCACAAATTTTTGAGTGTTTTTTTATTTTTTATTTTTTGATGCTTTATTATTAAATAGAAGGAAAATGTGGGTGTTATCATGGTTGAATGAACTATTACAAAAATATTTTTGCTTGTTTAATCATCATATACATTTTACTGGTGGACTTGAATATGTACCAACCCTAGTTAGCAAAATGTGGATGAGAACTCATCAAGGTCTAGTAGCCATGTGCAATGATTGGAAAGACTCAAACATGGAATCTTAAGTTCTCTAACCACCATCAACAAAACGGAAAAACCATGCCTATCTTTAAAATCAAAAGGCCCTTTTGTTTCAAGACATATCCACAAAATCCTTATAATTACATATATAGCCTCGTCAATACTTTTTTGCATGCCTCTCTAAATCAGAATAGTATATGTATTTCACAAGGTTTTTGGTGTTGGGCATAACCAGAGTTGAGTTTTGAACTTTGCTTTTGATATTTTTGCGTATGTTTTCCATAATTTTTTATTTCATAAAAGACTTTTTATTTTCTTGTAATTACATATAATATTGTGCAATATGAACTAAGATATAGATGGCTTCTCAAGATGTCAAGAAATAGGTACCACGTGCAAATATTTTCACGTGATAACAATATATATATATAAGTAATGATATTTATATTTAATAGATTTTTTTAATAGGTTTCCGAATAATGTGAATGCCAAGTTGACATACATATCAGCATCTATGTCATTCTTTTTTTATCTCTTTTTTTTTAAAAAATAAATAAAATTTTCTTTATTATCTAAAGCCAAGTAAAAAATAAGCAACAAACAAATGTAAAAGACTTGTGACATTTAGAAAACAATTAAAACAGTGAATCATTTATTACTAACACAAACTAAAAAGCGTTAAAAAACTTGAGCTATTTCAATATTGTGTCGTTTTACCCATATTAACACTAATGATGAGACAAGAAAAAAAATTAAGTTTTTTTTATTATGGAGATTAAACCTTTTATAAAATAAGTTTTATATTTTTTTATATAATTTCTTAAAAATTACTTATTTTTTATAATTGTAAATAAAATTTTCAAATATTAACCTATATATAAATATCTCAATGTTACTATTTTATGAAAATCAACTTTCACGATTTGAATAATCGATATTTTTACCCTAAGTAGAAAATAGAGAGATATATAGAGGTATAAAGCTTATTTAAGATTAATTGTATCTTGAAAGTATCCCCATATTGAAATATTTTCCTAAATCTTAAGAGCCATCTAAAAAAACTACTTAAAAATATTTCTTTTGTATTTATAACTTTTATAATTCTAATAGAGGTCAAGTCTTCTAGGAGCGTTTGTAGATTTTATATTTACGAACATTGGTCTTTCATCATTGGATTGCAATTCAACGGTGATCACTTTTGAGTGAACAATATTACTATTTCAATTGAAACAGGAACTAAAGCAATCATAGTCGTCCAGTCTTCTACTAGCACTTAACAGTGAACCTAAAAACCAAACCAGACACCCTAACTATCCGTTCCTCTCTCTGTCTCTCTTTTCCATGGGCATTGTTGTCAACGGCGGACGTTCTATGAATGTCCACGGTTGACGTATTGTGGAAGTATATATAGCACGTGTCATCTACGAGCGTTCGTAGATTCAAAATCTATGAAACTTTGCCATTAACAGTTGGGTTTTAATCGCTACTGTTCAGTGAACAATATTATTGTGTAACACAGTGAAAAGTGGGATGCATAGTACTTTCAACCTTATTTCTACTAGCGCCTACTGAAAATGACATACAAACCAAACACCCAACTAATTAACCCATTCTTCTCTGTCTCTCTCATACACCTCTACTGTTGTCAACTGCGGATATTCGTAGAACATCCGCAACTCCTAACCATTTCTATGAGATTTTTGTGCTTGTTACTGGTGTGCTATACCAACAATGGCTCATAGAAATACATATACAAAGAACAAAATTTATGTTTAATAACAATAATAGCAGCAACAACCATCATTATTATTATATAATACTATTGTTTTTTACTTATTCATTTTAACTAATTCATATGTTTTTTTATTAAAAAAACATAGAACAAGTAAATTATAAAAAAAAATCTAAAATTGAACCAGTAAAAATATACAAAAGAGTAATAATAATAAAATAATAATAATAATAATAATAATAATAATAATGATAGAAAATTATTTATTAGTTCTTGCAACTTTTCAAATATCTCCTGTAATCCTCATGACATTTCAATTTTCCAGACAATCCATTCTTTTTCACTTATTTTTCAGTCCCTTCAACTTATGCAATCAGTTTATTTTATTTAAAAATCTAATTTTGCCCCATTTACGAAATATATTTCCCGTTTATTAAGTATATATTTTTATTTAACATTATGTGTTCATGTGTAACTATATAAGTTTTCATTTAATACGTAATGTTTTTATTTAATATTTGTTTTTGATATTTAATATCTTATTTTTTATTTACTATTTTATATTTCTTTTTAAAAATGCAAGGGGTGTTTAAGTTAACGTCAACTACTTTTTTGAAAAAGTAAACTATTAGAGTGTTAAGTAAAAGAAAAACTTTTTTGAGATATGGATTAGTTTTAAATTTTTTTTTATCAAATGAGAAAGTTAAGAAAAATTGATATCAACAGTTTTCAAATAATAATAATAATAATAATATTTTTTTAAAAAATATATTTTCATAAAGGATATAAAAGTAATTAAACCAAATTCAAATCCTGATTGGTACCTTCCCAATCCATTGGGCTCTTTGAGACGCAACCCTGGACGGTGACCTCACACATCCCACTTCTCATTTACCCATACATTTATATCTCCCGACTCCCCCCCTTACATTATCATCTCCAAAGTACATGCCCTATACTATATATATAAGTATAATCTAATAATTATAATTACCTATTTATTTATTTAATTTTATTATTTATTTATTTATACATCTCTCTCCCATGTGCCTCCCACGCCATCCCTCCTCCCACCTCCCCCTCCCCCACTCCTCCTACTTCATGCCTTTCAGGTGTTCGATCTAATTCCCCCGCCCCATCCATGGCGCACACCGCGCGCACCACCCCTGCCCCTGCGCGGCCTTCCGCCGAACTCCTTCTCCTCCTCATCCTCCGACTCCGACTTCGAGTTCACCGTCTCTCTCTCCCCCACCACCACCTACTCCACTCTTTGCCCCGCCGACGAGCTCTTCTACAAAGGCCAACTCCTCCCTCTCCACCTCTCCCCCCGCATCTCCATGGTCCGCACTCTTCTCCTCTCCTCGACGTCATCATCATCCTCCACCGACTCCACCACTACCACCGCCACCGCCTCACGCGACTCCACCTCCTCCTCTTCCTCAGATCTCCTCCTCCCTGACTCTGCCCGTCCCAGCTCCGCCACGGCCGATGAAGATCCCCATCCTCTCCCTCCTCCTCCTCCCAAACGCCTCCTAACCGTCTCTCACTACTTCTCCTCCCTCGCCTCCCGCTTCCTTCATCGCTCCTCCTCCAAGAGATCCACCCCCAAAGAGGTCTTCAAAAAGTATGTGAAAAAAGTCAAGCCTCTCTTCTCCAAGAAATCCGATGATCTCGCCGCCAGGAAGACCTTCTCCTTCTCCTTCTCTCATTCCCAGTCTTTTTCCGGCAATCTCCGATGCCCTAGAAGGAGGACTTGCGCCGGGAGTTGTCCTTCGTCGATGAGATCATCGCCGAGTCATTCTGGGTTGTTGTACGCTGGTGGGACGTTCCCGGCGCCGACGAACTCCTCGTCTTCGTCGTCGATGGAGGAGCTCCAAAGCGCGATCCAAGGCGCCATTGCTCACTGTAAGAGTTCTTTGGTGATTGGGAATCAGAAGAAGGGTTTCTGCTCGTTGATGGTGAGTAGTGATAAGAACTCTGGGTCTTGATTTTCTATTAGTTTTTTTTGTTGTTTTTTTTTCAAAAAAAAATGAAGCTTTTTTTTTTTATTATTTAATATTGTTATGAGCTTTGATATGTGTTATGGATGGATGGGTTTGTGATTGATTTTTTTTTCCTTATTTTTGTTGGGAGAAATATCTAAAAAAATGAAAACCCTAACCTAGCTCGTGTAGGTGATAATTTTACTTTTTTGTAGGGTGCTAGATGTAAAATATATATATTTATTTTTATTGTTCCATTTCTCTTTACAATGAACATGTGAAAATGGGTTTGTGGGTGCCATTTGTTTCTTTTATTTGATGTAAATTGTCAATATATATCAAATGAATCACAAAAAGAAGGTTTTTTTCAGAGTGTTTAGTTAATTCAACTTTTCATAGGGGCTTAGGTGAAAAAAGTAGAGCAAGTTTTAAGAATGGAATTTGATTTTTTGCCTGGTTTAAGTGGAACTGGGAATTATATATATTTGTAAATTAAATTTTTCAAAAAGAATCTATTTATAAAAAATGTGGTGGAGATAAAAAGGTAGGAGACCAAACATGGTACTTTCAAACACTAGCATCCAATTTGTATTATTGAACTCATGTCCACTCTTAATGGACACAATCAGTTGATTGAATGAGATAAACTCTAAACTACATTTATTCAATCAAATTGCCATTAAATTATCTTCAATTTTTTTTTATATAAATCCAGTCAATTATATTTAAAATGGAATAAAAATAATAATAATAATTATTATTATTATTTTGATAACTGTGACTACTGTATTGTAGTTGAAGGAATGCACCCAGACCGGGAATTGAATCGTCTGACCAATGTGCCCTCATTTGAGCTTTCACTTGATAACACTGAATGTACCTTCATCTGAGCTTTCACTTGATAATACTAGATTCGAGCTTCAAATCCACACTCATATCCGAAACTCATCTGAGCTTTCACTCGATAATACTAGATTCGAGTTTCAAACCCATATTCATATCCGAAACTCTTAGAATTCTTAAATCTTCACCTCTGAGACCTAGAATCTATGGACTTTGGCAATGTTATTTATAAATAAATTAAATTTTTAACCATAAATTTAATCTGAAATCTTTATTAGCTTCTGAAATTTCAATTGCCAATTTACCCTTCTATATAATTTACAGTGTACTTCATGGAAATCTTTATTAATGAGATAATAATTTAAAAAAAAAAAATTATTTGATTCATATAAATTGCCACTGCAAAATCAAATGAAGTCTATGTCTGGGATTAAAAAGGCTAGGGAACTGAAAACAAATATGCTAAAAGAAACCACAACATACTTCGAAAGTGACAAAAACCAAACCTATATTTTAAAGAAATGGTCTGGCCTACATATAATTTGTCATAACTATATTTTAAATTTTGAAGTAAAGATCATTTGAATTAACATATGATGAAAGCATGATTTCAAGATTTAATTTGAATGTAAATTGAAATTAATATAATTATGAAATTAATATAAATAAGATCCATAATGGCAGTCTACACCAAAGATATATTTGATTTGGTATGCACTACATGACATTAAATATATAAATAATAATTCAACTGGTAAAATTAACAGTTGAATTAGTTTTGATGACTTGGGTCTTGAGGAATTACCCAGCATAATTCTTACCTTAACCGTCACTAGTGACAAAAAAACATAACCTAACACTAAACACCACAAAAGGTATCCAACCAATTTTTTTTTATATAAAATTTAATTATTTATAAATAGTAATATTTATAAAACTGTCTTTAATTAAAAATTAAACTTTAATATATTTTAAAATAGTAATTTTTTATAAAACCATCTTTAATTAAAAATTAAATTTTATTATATATTTTATTTTCTTTTGCATTAATTATATCATGTAAAAAAAAATCCAATTCTAAATTTTCAAAGGTTTACCCACCCAAAAGAGACATTTTAAAGCAAATTTTATGGCCGAATCAATGTTGAAAAGGACAAAATCTTAAAAATTAATACAATTTGAGAAGGACACCACAAATCCTTCGGAAATGAAAATTTTTTTTTAACTGATGAAATATAAATAAGCCAAATTAGAGATATGCATTATATATATAAACATCGTTTTTTTAACATAATTATAAATACCTTATACAAAAAATTCATTATTAATAAATTAAAAAAAATTAATTTTTGAAAAACAATCGTAATTTTTTAAATATTTATTTTCTTCTGAATTTTTAGTGTGGTGGAAAAGCTTGCGAGCACAAAATGATGAGTTTTTTAAAAACTCTTTATTAAATCAAATTTAAAAAAAATAATACTTCTTCTATTCTTTTTTACTTGTTCTATGTTAAAAATTTTCTTTGGTACTCTTTACTTATTTATTTACAAAATTTATGAAGATTAAAAAAATATTTTTTAAAATTTATTTTCTATAAATGTATTTTTACAGTTTTTAATAAATTATATGTAGTTATATATTTTATTAAAATATATTTTAAATAAAGATAATTTGAAAATTAATGTAATTTTTTAATAAATTTATATTACTAATTAATTTTAATCAATTTTTTAATTAATATAAAATAAATAAATAAATAAATAAATAAAAATGACCAGAGGAGTAAAAATTTTAACAATCCATTAATCCTTTACAGGAACCGGTACATAATAAAGTCTTGTTGAAAAGGGGGTGATAATATGAAAAGAAGAATAAATCGAAGAAGAAAGAACTTATTGATGATAAGTTTTCCAACAAAATGTCCAAGTCTTTTCTTGTCAAGTTCGCGTGTGCTTGTTTGTTTTTCAGTTCAACTAGCTAGCTGTACCCAACTCCATGTGCTTTTTTCTCATTTATTTATTTATCATCTTAATTATTTATTTATTCATTAATATAATCTTACAATTTTGACCCATAATTAATTAATTAATTAATTAAGTGGTGTGGCATCTCTAGGCATGTATGAAATGGGAAGCGGGAAAACTCTGATGTGTGCAATTAAAAGATGCCACGTGGGCGTACGGATAATATGGTGTATTTTTTTAAGATCATTGTGTTTTTTTGTTGAGGTGGGCGAGATTGGCAGCCTGATTTGAAAGGGGGGATCAACTTCATATAAAATAATGGAAAGAAAAAGTTGGTGGGATAAGTTTGATCTTATCAGTGGTTAAAGTTCAGATAAAATTATCAATCAGTCCTTGACAATATATAACTTTCTAAAGAATTTTTTTGATTTTTTTAACATTTTTCTGCCACTAATATTTTGATTTTGATTTTGATTTTTTTTTTTTAACAAAGTGGACAACCGACAAAATAAATGACAAATGAGTATGAATGTGTATCAGTTACGGTGGCTTGATTGATCTTTTAGAGATAAAATCCCGTTCTGAAGGGGAGAACAAGAGGTAATCTTCACACATAACTTCCACGGGGACCCTGAACATGAGTTAGAAACCTCTCAATCACAACCACGAGTAATTATTGTTGAACTAGCCCACAGTTTATTTTTTATTTATTATTTTATTATCTTATTAATTTTTTTAATAATAAAACATTCTTATTTCGCCCACTTTAGAACTCGCACTCCTTGTTTCAAAAATAGGTTGGTGGCGGGGTGAGTTTGCCCTCCTCACTCATGGTGGCTGCAGGTGTGCCGATCAGCTCACAATCCCATCTGATTTGCTCAGAG
This sequence comes from Dioscorea cayenensis subsp. rotundata, assembly GCF_009730915.1. NCBI lineage: Eukaryota > Viridiplantae > Streptophyta > Magnoliopsida > Dioscoreales > Dioscoreaceae > Dioscorea > Dioscorea cayenensis. The sequence continues at coordinate 11,558,469 of NC_052482.1, forward strand.
GTTTTTCTGAGTAACACTCGAAGTATTTTGATAATTTTATATGAATTTAAATATTAAAATCAATGACTTAAAAAATAGAGGTCTTTTGGAGATATGAAATATTTGAATAGAATTAATGGAGAGTCCAGTGGTTTCTCACCTCAACGATGAGTAGAAAGATGCAAGGTTGAAATTATGTACCATAATATTGTTTATTTACTGCTCACCAACATCGCTACTATAGAGTAATGCTTATTCACTATGTACTAGGTCTTTGTGTGGGTTTCATATGGGATCGTAGTCATACTCTCCATTAATTCCTCCAAAGTTACATAGAAAAAAGATTTATCATTGTGGGATTATAGTTGCATATATACCATGTTGGACACATGACAAATTTTAATTGCTTTGCGTATTAGTTTACCACATGATAAATTTTTAGGAGGTCATTAAGCCACTATAATTGATGCATCTCTATAATTATCTGTCTTTCTGACAGAGCTTGTCGCTTTTGAAAACAAATAAAAAATAAAATATTTAAAATAAATTTTTAATGAAATTGGAAGAGTAAGAGGATATCGCTTAATTTTATTTTTGGTTTGCCCTTGGTAAAGGTCATAATATGGCCTTTAAAAACAAAACTTTATTTTATTTTATATTATACAAAATTTCCTGTCATGTGTGACTTGAGAAAATTCGCATAGGGAAATCCAAATATAGTATTTAGACTTTGAAATTTTGTACCTAAACCTAATCTTTTTTAATTCTTTTTGAATAATACGATACCTGTGATTTTCCAAGTTACTTTTTCAAAGTGTTTATCCTGCCTACCTCAATCTCAAATTCTTGACTTACTCGCAAAGTTGGTACTAGCCATGTTTAAAATTCATTTAGGGTATAATTAACCACAAGCTGTTAGGGCATGTTACTTGAAATTTTAATAAATAAAAATGTTATTTGAGGATTTAATATCAGCTATAATTTATAATTATCGAAAAATTAAATGAGGTGACATGAGTAGATAAATTGTAAATATCAACAGTGATACGTTCCTAGATTATGTATCTAGGATTGTTAATCTTGAAACATCGGATTAAGGTCCAACGCACTCAACACTTTTCATTTGAATTTTATTGTAAATATCAATAGTAATACTTGCTTATGAATAGTAGAACAGTAAAAAAGTTGTATGTACTAAATCAATCACAGCCATTCCAATCCATTTTCACTAGACCTACAATATAAATTAGAAATACATCCGAAAAACAACTTACCAACCAGTTTAAAATAGGTACAAGAGTCGACGACTTTTTATGAACCAATTTCTCCCTATATCTGTCATCTACAACATCTCTCTATATTTTTTTTAAATCTGAGGACGTTCCTGTGAATGTCCCCAGATGATGTTTGCTCTCTCCATATATAATTATATTGTAGGATGTATGTTAAAATAATAAAAAAAAAAGCAAATACATATAGATCAGGGGTTGAACTCTCCAAGAAGCACAAGGTGAGAGCACATAGTTAAACAAAAATCATCATTCACCCATGATAAGTGGTATGTCTATATTTATCAATATATATAAACTTTAAATGATATAAATAAAAATTTACATATGGTGATAAATACAAGATTAGATTTAAAAGGAAAAATAATAGGAGTTCCTTTTCAAATCATTTAATTTTTGACTCCCAAATTAGATAAAATTATTAAATAACCTCTAATTTTATTCATTGGTACTGAAGTTAGTAGTAAAAATGTTATGCCAATGCGTAGAATGAGTGTAGACTTGCGAGAGGGTTAAGCTAGCCCTCATGCTTGTAGGCTGGACTACGTCTCAAACGAAACAATATCGATGGAGTATATGCCGTTTTTATATTAAAAAAAAAATTTCAAGTGATAAGAGTTATAAAAAAAAAAATCAGAAATGAAGAACTGGAGTGTGAAAAAAAAAATTCTGCCGGATTGATCGGGACAAATATGAATTTCTGAGGACTGATAAATGAAAAACACTCCAAAAGGAATGGTGGATAATCCAAGATGGCAGAAGCCTCTATGATTAATAACTTTTTGTAGTGATGCCACTCCTTCTCTTTATGTTTTTGGATAAATCACACAAATAGTCACTAAACTAGTGGAGTATTCCTGTTTTGGTCATTAAATTTTAAAAAATTCTATTTGGGTCACTAAACTTTAGTTTTGCTCCCAATAAAATCATTACGAAGAACGCAGTTAACGGCGTCTTGACGTGGCAAGCGATGTCACATGCTTTTTGCCACATCACTAAGTTTCACTGACCTAAATAAAATTTTTTAAAGTTCAGTGACCAAAATAGGAATAATTCTATAGTTTAGTGACTATTTGTGTGGTTTATCCTTGATTTTTTTCCCAGGTTTTTGTTGTAACTGTAGATTCAATTTTTCTTGTAAAGATGTATTTATAAATGTATGGAACAATATATACATTCAATAAATCAACTATTGAATGTTCAAAAATAACATTCACAAAACACAATCATACAAATAGAGTTTTGGTGAAATAGTTACTTGAATTGATAACTAAACATAATTATATTCAAATCCCAAGTTGATGTACAAAATTAGTAGACATGCCTGGCATCCAACAACTTGATAAAAACCCTGGTTCATATGTAATGTTCTATTAAAGCCTAACAAAAAAGACAAAAACACTTGACATGTCTACTTCAAAAAACTAAGCTTACTGAAGACTTCCACAACATGAGCAACCTCCCTAATAACAGTCCTTCTGTCAATGTACACCCTTGGAGAGTTGTTTCTTAGCATTTCTATCAGATTGAGACACTTTCTTTTTTCTTTGGGCCATATTTCCAACTTGTGGCAAATCCCTCATATACTTAGAAGGCACTTGTCTCCCTTGTTGTTGCCTACATGTATTTTCAAAACCAGCTCCAGATACAAAACTTTTTTGTGTGTTTGTAGCTTAAGAAGAACCTTATACAACAATTCAAAATAGCATGAACCATCATAGCAGAAAAACATTGTGTTTATAACCTGAGCAAGATAAAAACATTTATCTTGATTTTCAACAAAGAAGAAACAAGGTGTTCTACTAAAAATTGGTCAAACTACTCTTGATCCAACCTCAAAAAATAGTCACTAAACTATAGAGTTATTTTTATTTTGGTCACTGAACTTTAAAAAATTCTATTTAGGTCACTGAACTTTAGTGACGTGGAAAAAAAGTATGTGAGATGGGATCCCATGTCAAGACGTCATTAACGACATTCTCCCTAGTGATTTGATTGGAATCAAACTAAAGTTTAGTGACCGAAATAGAATTTTTTTAAAGTTCAATGACCAAAATAGGAATAACCATATAGTTTAGTGACTATTTGTGTAGTTTACCCTTATTTTTTGTATTTTTCTTTCCGTACAGAGAAGTGCTGTTGGGCTGTGTAGGGGTGTATCTGAAAAAATTGATTGTTGAGGCCAAACACTTGCCAGTTATCTTACAGTTTTTTTTAATAAGTTTTAATCTTTTGCATAGCGGCACTTAACCTAGCAGCATTTGTTCTACCACAGAAGACATAGATATAAAAATTTTGGGTAAATTTTTTGATAGGGTACTAAACTATAACCCATTTTAATTTTGGGGTCCAGACTTCAATTTGAATCAAAATGGTTACCCAATTTTAATTTTATTTCATTGGATGGTCACCCAAGAGATTTTGGTTTATTTTTGATAATCTAATGTTAGAAATTTCTGTGAGCATGTGAAATGAAATTGGCAATTATGCAGACAGTGTGTCATGCATATGTTGATAGAGAATTTTCAGCGTTTATATCATCAAAAAATAGGTCGGAATCTCTTGAGTAACCACTTTGTAAAACAAAATTGAAGTTGAGTAACTATTTTGATTCAAATTGAAGTTCATAACCTATAATGAAAAAGGACTATAGTTTGGTACCTTGCTTAAAAATTAACCTCAAAAATTTTATAGCCCGAAGTTAAAATTTGTTAGATGTAATAGTAGTAACAAAAAATTACTTATAAGTCCTTGAAAAGTTTCAAACTTTTCATTTAGTCCTTCTGACTTTTTCATATTTCATTAGATCCCTTCTTTTTCCAGCCAAATACTTTTTGGTTCTTGATATTAATTCCGTTAGTTAAATAGATAAAAAATGTCACAAATACCCATGTGAGATGAAAAATATCACAAATGCCCATCTGAGATGTAAAAACAAAAGTTGGAGTTTTCTCTCTAAGTCATGTCACATTAAATGTGATATATGACCATATCTTCCAATGAAACTTCTTTGTCGGATAACTTTTGTTTTTTCCCTCCTTCTCATTCTTCTTCAACTTCTTCTTTTTCATCTTACTTAGGTTGTCGTAGCTTCAACTTCTTGGTTTTCATCTTATTTCTGTTACCGGTTGAAAATATCAACACATAAGTTCTTCTTCATCTTCTTCTTATTTTTCATGCCTTTGTGGTTGTGGAATCTTACAAGCTTCTTCTTATTTTTTATGCAACACTTATCTTCATCTTCATCTTCTTCTTCTTCTTCTTCTTCTTATTTTTATGCCTTTGTGGCTGTGGAATCTTACAAGCTTCTTCTTATCTTTTATCCTTTTTTGGCTGTGGAATCTAACAAGCATTTTGAAATTTCATGTAGGTGTCATCACTAATGGAAACTTTCTGTGTTGTGGCGCGATACAAAGGAGAAGGGTGTGTACTTTAATTTACCATCTTAAGCTCCTACAAGACAGTCATGGGTGAGATATGCGCACGTTGGGCCATGTATGCTTCTCAAGTGATAATGAAGTTTATGACGCCTGACTCATACAAAACGCTTTGCCCAATTGAGTCTAACACAGACTTTCAATGCATGTGCCATATATACCATACTTTTAACAAATTTGTTGTAAACATCACCATCGAGGAAGTGAGTACGTTTGCAGATAAAAACTTGGGCTCCTTGATCCCATAGTAATACAACAATGACTATTTTTGCTAGTTACTTTTGCTTTGTGTATTCCTATGTATTAGACATCATTCTTGTGTACTACAATGATTTAATGTGTATTATTAGCTTTTCCTGTGTATTAGAATTATTAAGTGTGCAGTATTATTGTTTCCTATGTATTAAATATATATTTCATGTATATTATTAGGGTTACATGTGTAATAATTAACGTTCTTGTTTATTTTGTGTGATTTCTGTTTATTGCCAAGAAAGGAATCCTTTTCAGACAGCATAAACCCCAATGACATCAGCGCTCTCTTCCAACATCCTCATTCTAGGCTACTCAGTATTGCCTGGTGTTCCCAAGCACATGATCGGTCGATATTAAAAGTAGGCCAATAATTTGAGAATGTAGACCACTTCAAAGATTGCGAGTGAAGCACAACTATAAGACAAAATTTTGACTTTACATTTATTAAAAATAATAAAATCCAGGTGTATGTAAGATGAGCTACTCCAGAATACCAATAGCGAGTGCATGCTTCAAAAGAGAAAAATGTAGACACTTTCCGGCTGAAGACAATGCAAACAGCTTACATTTGCGGTGAAGGTATTGGTACGACAGTTCATCCCAAAGTAATCAAGAAATGGGTTCATGACCATGTTATGTAGAAATTGAAGGAACGACCATTGTATCGAATTGTTGACATACAGAAAGACATATTGAGGAACCTTGGTGTCCGTCTACTATACAAGCATGCTTGGATAGGGGAGAAGGTTGCTAGGTTGGTTATTTATGGTAACGAGGTTAGTAGCTATGATTTGCTTCTTTGGTATACAGATATAGTGGCCGAGACGAATCCTAATAGCATTGCCACCATTGACAATAACGGCGAGTGATTTAAGCGTGTTTTTTTTCTTTAGGGGTTGTTTGTTGGGGTTCAAGCATGGGTGCAAGCCATTACTTTTTATGGACAGAACTTATTTATTGAGAAAGTAAAGTGGGATTCTGTTAAGGTCATCATCCAAAGATAGCAACGAGAGTCTGTTCCATATAGCATTCGCTATGGTCGACAATGAAACTGATGATAGCTAGACTTGATTTCTTGTTACTCTTGGAGAGGCCTTGTATGGTCAAGATAACTACGATAAAATTATAACATTTATCTCAGATCGATCAAAGGGTCTAGTCAACGTTGTCGTGCGAGTGTTCCCCTCATCACCGCATGGTTATTACCCATAACATTTGGAGGCGAACTTCATGAAGACCAACGCTAGGCTAGGGAAAGCTTTAAGAGAGCAATGTTGGACAGTAATCATAAAAATTGCATACACGTATACTTCGAATGAGTTTGATGATCCAGTTTGTGAGCTTGTATATATATCGGGTGATGCACAGGTTAGGTTGCTACATATGTCTGATGTTGATCATTGGTCAAATTTTTTATTTAAAGGAAATCAATGGTGCGAAATGGACTCGAATATGGCAGAATCCTTCAATGCTTGGATTAAAGAGGTGTGCCATCATTGGTAACGAGCATAGTTGACTCGATAAGTTTAGGCTTCATATACACCCATAAATATGTTGCTGTGTACACAAACAAGTTACTGCGTACTAAATAAGGTGTGTAATGTGTTCATCCATATGTTTAAACTTATGAATATATTGACAGATAGAGGTGAACAATAAAAAAGATAGGATATATACCTCTGCCCTTAGATACGCAAGAGGGTTGAACAAATTGTTGATAATAGTCATTTCCTGAGGGTGGGTTGATCCACTAAAGACACATATGAAGTCATTGACGACCACAACAGTGCAGATAACCTCCAGTTTCAGGGTTTCTCCTGCAGAAGATGGGAAGTACATGGCCTACCGTGCAAGCATGCATGTGCCACAATTATGCAAACAGACATGAATATCCATTCTTACGAAAACAACCACTTTACAATCTAATATCCTCTAATCCTAACAGTGATAAGCCATCTGACGACAATCATGAGCTCTAAATTCGGCCGCCAATATCGAAGAAATGGCCCGGCCATCCAAGAATGAAGAGAATCGAGTCACAGGCCTTCGATGTCCATGATTTACATTATAGCCGGTGTCATAAAGCTGGACATAATCGTAGATCTTTTATTACAATCATAGTGGACTGAGCATGCTATCCATAATTGTATGTGACTTTCATTTTATGTGGAATATAAGCATGAACTTTGTATGTTTTGTTGTTGTTTTTGTTGTATAGTTGCCTATTTAACTATGTATAGATTTTATTGCCTGTGTGCTAGTAAAATTTCCTATGTATGTATTCCGCGCCCTGTGTAATTTTTGTTTGTCCTGTGTACTTGTTCGGCGTCCTTTGAAGTGTTTGGTTTACTATGTATTAAATCCGTTTCCTATGTGTTACATTTGTTTGGTGAGTATTATTTCGGTTTCCTCGGTGTCTTTAACTTATCCTCTTTCACAATTTATGTTCATGTGCATTATGTCCAGTGAACATTTCAGATTTAAGGCAAATTTTGTAATTAATTGCATACGCAATGTTTATATTGATAAAAAAAAATCAAGTACATATATGGATACTGAAGTTATTGAAGTGTTAACATTTTCATTTAGAAACAACATTATGTTTTTTTTTCCAGCTACTTTCTCGTTTGCACCAGGTTCCTTGTCAGTGGCTTCCTTGTTTGTGGTAGCTTCCTTGTTAGCAACATCAGAACCATGCACAATTATATCAGGACATGCATTTAAGTCAACCGTGGTCCTTTCGTTTGCCTCATCGGTAATTTCCTTACTGGTGTCGTTCTTTCTCCCTTCGATATCCTTGGTAACAGTGGTAGTCTCCTTACTGGCCTCGTCCTTTTTCCCGTCAGTGTCCTCGTCTACAATGGCAATCTCTACGCTGGAGTCATCCTTTTTCTCGGTGCGGTGTTTTTCACCTTCGTGCTGGGTATAATTTTTTTTGTATACCGTCAATGAGTATCCGGGCGACATAATAGAGGTGGAGGAATGTGACATTCAACTGTGATATATCCAACTCTACCCCGTTCAGAAATTGTTCTATATAGCGCACGCAAATTACTGGGCAATCAATGCTCCTGGGTGCTTTCTAGGGGTAGTTCCACACATGCTCCAGTGGAAGGTATTGAAATTTGTTATAACCAGTGTTAATCTCAATGCATAGTTCAAAGAAATCTTATTGAAATGTTAAATGGAACTTGTTAGTGACTCGACTCAATAGAAGAGAATTCAAATTTTAAAATTATTTTTTAGTCACTTACCATGTCTATGGCGTTAGTGTCGTAAATATCTGATCCAAGTGGCAAGTAGTGGAATTAGTTTTTCTTTTGAGTCTCTAAAATGAGTAAATAGTAATGACAGTGAAGAAGAATTGGTATAAGTATATGTTCAGCGCTCTTCTGCCCATATATGACATCTTTCATCATGAACAATACATATTTCATACCGAATTGCAGTTTCTGCATAGCAAGCGGTAGGGGCCGCGTGACAACAGCACGCTTCTTGAAAAATAATAGATTTTTCATCAATTCTTCATGGATAATGAGGATGAGGGTGCCCACAACATCATCGATGACATTTTATCTTCTTTTGAGGAGGACAAAGAGGTTGTCACGGGTGGCATACCCGTACTCATGTTGATGCCTACAAATAACAGAACTGTATAAACAATTTACACAGATATCCATCAGAATACACATAACAAAAATATGCTACATTTGACATAGATATGTTACATAGGAAACCTATATATTACACAAGAAATTGATATGTTATATAAGAAACCTGTATATTAAACAGGACAACCTAATGGTCAAACATAAAAAGGTAATCTTTACACAACACATGAAAGTAAAATATTACACATATGTTTCATAAAGACATCGTAATATAAATTATCCGTAAGATATAAATAAAAAAAATTACCTGTCAACTCGTATGTTTAGGTAGAGGGTTGATTGCTCGAGATGGGTTAGCCTTCCGAAACTTTGATGGGTCTTCTTTTGTGGCAGGAAGCTTATTTTAGTTTTCTTCTGCTCCTCATGGTACACTTCCCTTTGTTGGTACCTGGTATGGGACTAGCGTAAGCAGCTCCTTCGTCGGTTTATCCTTTCCAAAACTAGTAAGAGTCTCAAGTAATATGTCAATAGCGCACAATGCAGGCTCTTTCGGTTCTGACACGTCAGAACCTTGGGATTTTGTTTCAAGAAGTTTTTTCTTCTGTGGAGGGACCCTTTTTCTTGGAGCTCTCTTAGATGCAGCTTTCTTCGGTTGTGGTCACTTTGGTAGTGTCTTCTTGACTAAGGCTGGTTTTGGTGGAATTCTCTGTGCATCACGTAACACTTCTCAGGGGAGTCTCTTCGGCTGTTACCGAAACATTTGCGACCACTCGGGCCTCAAGAGGGGTGACAAGTGAAGGAATTTGATCACGGGGGCCTCCGAAACAGGGTTGTCATCTGCGGGGACTGAAATTTTATCGGCAGGGACTTGTGCTGTAGCTTTTGCCTCGGGTTGGTGACTTGCCGGCGGTGGAACCTGAACTTCCTTGGAAGCAACGACCTCATGATTTGCAGGAATTTTTTCATTGCTAGTTATCCTCGAATAATGCTTTTCAGATCTGTCTCTCCAAGACTGTACTATCCGTTTTAACCTCGTATTGAAACTAGGGGACTGACTTGATGAAGGAGGATAACTAATATCTGTTGGTATCACATGGGTGCCCGAATCCATAGGCGTTGATGGTGAGTTACCCTTGTTTTGCTTTCCATCCTCTCTGTCACGCTCGTCTATATGAGCTCGAAGTTCACAGAACTTAATTAATACTTGCTATAATAATTGCCACATGTCATTATCACCTCACAAAAGCTTGTCCTGCTTCTCAACCGAGAACTCACGGCTGCCGATTTAGCACTTCTCAAATATCCCCACACTTACGCATTTGCTTATCCTCATGCAAATAATATAGATAAAAATAGAATACATGATAAGTGTTTGATCTCAGGCAACTAGGTATTGAGTTTTAGTAGAACGGGGGAACAATCAAACGCTAGGTAGCATGGTTATTCCTCTACAAAGAGTAGTCTACTCTATGGAGGAAAGTATTTTCCCAAGTGTCAGTCCCCTGGTCCACTATCTTATAGTCTAGATCGTGTAAAGAACCTTTTTTGGGGATTTTATTTAGCCTCACTCTTACACTTTTCATAATTTTTATGCATGATTGCCCTTTCTATTTTTTTTTCTCACAGTTAGTAACTTTCACACTTTCCAAGAGGCCTCCCTCTATCCCATTAGGGCATACACTTTGTATCCATCTTATTGGGAGCGACTATACACTATAAAAGAGGTAGTTATTTCTGCTATGCATGTATTTCAACAAAGATACCCCTGTTATAACACATCACTCCTTAGGTAGACATAAGGTGCAAGGTGTACTCAAGAGGGACACATGGTAGAGCAAAGATTCATATAGTAGTCAAACTCTCGTGAGGGAACAAAAGAATTGCTAATCTAACGTATTATATTTATAAACCAAAGAACCTCTGACAAGCAAGTGCAATGCCTTCAAAGTTCAACACTAGCATGTGTATAAGGTACAAGTACCCAAAAAAATTCACAAGATATTATAATATAGTATAGTATAGTATAAAATTCTAAGTATAGTGCAAATAAAAGCAAACATGCACTAAATCCTCACCTTACCCTCCTCAAGATGTAGTAGTGGGCGATGTAGGCATTGGAGCGGTCGAGGGGTCCTGATGCTGCAGATGTGGTAGGCTCTGTAGGAGTAGATCCTCGATCCTTACCTTACCCTCCTCAAGATGGGCCAGACGTGCCTTATGAGCTGGTATTATGGATAAAATCGGTGCAATAGTTGTAGGAGGAGGAGGAAAAGCAATAATGGCTAGAACGATAGTCGGGGGATGATCAGCAGAAGTAGTGGTCTCTGGTAGGGATCCCTCATCGTCCGAAGACTTAGAGTCAGAACTGTGGACCATCTGGAATTGCACCCCGTGGGGTGTGTCCCGCCGCTCTATCATGCGCATCGCTTGGAGTGTGGTGATTTCGAGTGGATGCATACCTCTAACTTGCTGCATACATGAACAAAGATCGATCAGACCCAGGCCCCGTGCAAGCCTGGTAATATAAGGAGAAAGAAATATGGTCACTAGGCATGGATCCTATGCCTGATGACGCAGCTGGCAGGCAAGGGTATGACTGGTGTGAATCGGCTACCAAGCTACCATACTCCATAAGAAATACAAGTCAAGGAGGTTCACGACCCCCGTGTTGTCTCCTCTCCTAGTCAATGTCCAAGATAGGACGGCATGGAGATACCTGAAAGCAACACCTCCCAAGGTAGACACCTTCGAGGTACCGCATAAGTATCTCTCACGGCCTTGAAGTGTTTGGGTCCATGCCAAATCAGCACTCAGGTGGTCCAACAAGTCAACGTGGAGCTTTGAGCATGACTCAATGCGAATGTACTCCACATCGACGAGCCCCATCGCCACGGAGAAATCCGTATATGACATCAGGTATTCCACCCTGAACATCTGGAAGCTGATGGTATCGTGGTGGCTGAGGCTGATGATCGTCCTATCCAACTCTAATGAGCTCATCACCTCTAGTGTAAGCTCCCAATAAGTCATCTCTCTAATGTCGAAGAACTACTTCCAGCCCTGTACAAAAATTAAGTCTCGTACCTCATCTGCGAGACTAATCCTCTCTATAGTCTGCAAGTCGATGACCCGACCCTCAACAAATCTCTGATCAACGAGCCTCCTGTAACGGGATCTGTGCTCGAGATCCCCGATCCGTGGTACTGATGGTCGAGAAGACTCTCCAGTCTTCTTCTTCTTCTTTGTCTCTGCCTATAGACTACCAACAATTCTCTTTTGACCTATACCCTGCAATTCAGAAAGAATACAAAAAATCAATCAAAAGAATATAGAAAATGTAATGGAGGAATGGACAACAAGCGTACAACAGGTACATCACAACTATTATATAACTACAACGGTCTTTCAACGGCCGTTACTAAGGCCGTGATGACTCTCTGGATGATTACAATGGGTACACAATGGCCCGTTGTAGGATTTAGCAGCTCTGTTGTGCACTGTACTAGGGTCACTAAGGGCGCACAACGCCCGTGGTACGTCCGTTGTTTAATAGAATTGGGTAATGGCCAGTTGACAATGGGTCACTCCGTTAGCATGTCTTGCTAAGGTAAGATGAGTGGGAAAAATCTCATAATGGCCTTATAACAGGCGAACAACGCTCGTTGTGGTTCACCCCCCTTGGTTCAATATTTGAACACAACGGTTATTGTTCATCAAATAACAACCATTGTGATACCCGACCATAGTGAACAAGTTTTATACAATGGCTTATTTTAATTGAAATTCACTTAAAAATATTCACCAAGCATTATTGAACTATTTCGCGGCACTTAAACATCATAAAATATGACATAAAAATTTTAGTAGGGTTCTTACAGAATCGGCCAAAAAGAGAAGCTTGTTCTATGGTGAAAATCAACTAGATGTGGTGCTAAATCAAGCAGGAACAAGGCCAAAGCTTCTCAGAATCATTAAACGAACGTTAGGGAAGGTTCTCTGATGAAGTGGCAGAGAGAAAATTCGGTTTTTAGTGAGAAAGGCTAAGAGTCAGCCGTCGGCGACTTTATATTACCTCATAACAGGGTTAACAACGGCCAAGCAATGGCCGTTGTTTATCGGTTCAGTCTCTTTGAGGCACCACGGCCGTGACAAGCCCATTATGGGGTCGTTATCAATGCAGCTAGGGCTTAAAAGTTTCTATGTGTTGGCAATGGCCGTTCTAAGGCTCGTTGTGCTCACCACGACCATACAACAAGTGTGGTGAGGCCGTGCCATACCTCTGGAAAACCTAGAGACTTAGCAAGATTCGTGAAACAGTAGTGATAGATTGCCACAATCGTGATCACAGGCGTTATGTGTCCATGATCAACTCACTCAAATTCTCCAGAAGAGCATAGCTCTCTACCTGTGCATCACAACTGGTATAACAGGTCAATTATGCCCATTGTGATGCTCGCAGTGAAAAACTAAGGGTTTTCCCTGTGTAAAATGGTATAAAAACAATTCTTGCTGACAATAGTAGATTCCCCAATCATGTTTTGCTCATAAAGTTCAATGATGATAAGCCAACTTCAAATCCCTTAAATTAATTACCACTGTTGTTGTTTTTTTTTTTTATTAACTAATGAATATGATATAAAACTAATATTAAACGAACTAGTACATAGAAAACTACTAGAGTTGCCTTCCAAGAAGTGCTTGCTTTACGTCACGAGCCTGACATATCTGTTCTTACCTTACGATGGTTCTGAAAGGTCAAATTCCTTTCCCTTGTTAGTCCAATTGCTCCCCTAAATAATACTTTAAACTTTGATCATTTACCTTGTATGTACCTGTTTTATGTTGAGTTATCTTTATAGTGCCATAGGGAAAAATTTACGTTACTACGAATGGTCATGACCATCATGATTTTAGCTTACTAGGAAACAACCTTAGCCTTGAATTAAAAAGGAGGACCTGATCCCCTTCTGGAAACTCCTTGTTACGTCTGAGGTATTGACTATGGTATCTCTTTATGCGCTCTTTGTAAATCTCCACATTTTCATAGGCAGTCATCCTCCACTCTTCAAGTTCATATACTTGCAACTTTATCTTCCTTCTTGCGAGATGAATATCAAGATTTAAGCTATATATTTCTCAATATGCTATGTATTCAAGTTCTACAAGGATGTGATAGGTTTTTCCATATATTAATTTGTAAGTTAAAGTTCCTGTAGGTGTTTTGAATGCAGTTCGGTACGCCCACAAGGCATAATCTAATTTATCCAACCAATCCCTCTGATGATGAGCTATAGTTTTTTCTAAAATTTGTTTCAACTTCGATTAGACACTTCTACTTGCCCACTTTTTGGTGGATGATAAGGGGTGGCTAGTTTATGTGTAACTCCGTACCTCCTCAAGATTTTCATAAGCTTATTATTGGCAAAGTGTGTACCCCTATCACTTAATATTGACCTAGGTGTTCCAAATCTAGAGAATAATTTCTTTAAGAATTTGATCATGACCCTAGCATCATTTGTCGAGAGAGCTTATGCCTCTACCCATTTGGAAACATAATCAACTACAACCAAAGTAAACTTGTTACCAAATGATGTAGGAAACAACCCCATAAAATCAATACCCCACACATCAAAGATTTCACATATAAGAATAGAATTTTGGGGCATTTCATCTTTGCGAGAAAGATTACCTGTGCATTGGCATTTGTCACAATTCTGTACATATCTTTTTACATTTTGGAATATTCTGGGCCTATAAAAACCTGATTCCAGGGCCTTGCTTGTTGTTCGATTTGCCCTAAAATGGCCTTCAGCTGGTCCTGAGTGACAATGTTAGAGAATATCCCATCATTCAGATCGTGGTACACATCTTCTAATTATCTGGTCTGCATAGATTTTAAACAAAAATGGATCTTCCCACAAATAGTGTTTGAGGTATGAGAAGAATTTCTTCTTTTGTTGGTATGTGAACCAATTAGAAAGGGTTCCTGCAAACAAATAATTTGTGAAGTAAGCAAACCATGACGGGTCTTCATCTCTTATCATATTAAATCTATACAAGCATTTTTCAGGGAAGGTGTCGTTAATGTCTCTGTCCTATAATGATTTCTTTTCGGAGTCTTCTAGCCTGGATAGATGGTTTGCAGCTAAGTTCTCCGCTCCTCACTTGTTCTTGATCTCCACATTGAATTCTTGCAAGAGTAAAATTAACCTGATTAGGCCTGGTTTAGCATCAGTCTTACTCATGAGATGCTTGAGCGTGCAGTGATCGGTGTAGACCAGGACTTTTGAAAGTACAAGATATGGCCATAATTTGTCAAAGGTGAAGATTACTGCTAGCAATTCCTTTTCAGTGGTCGTGTAATTTGACAATCAATTAATTCCTCTTTGTTGATGTCTTCTATCTGATCTGTTAATTCCCATAAAGTCTTCAATGACACCACTCACTGTTCTCTCTTCTGATTCTCCTATCTTCATGAACTGATCAAATGTTTCATGCCAAACTGTCTTTTTATGTTGCCCAAAGCAAATATCGGGTGTTGGGCACGGCTCAACTATATTGACGTATTGTGTATCAAGTTTCTATGTTACATGGTGTTCTATCCATTGATCAAGCAGGGCTAGTACCTTCTCCAACTAACCTTTCATACCTGCCATGAAAAGAAAATTGTTGACAGTATTGTGTAGCAACGATAGACACACATGATAAACTGAATTGACTGAATTAAATATAAAAAAGAATAAATGGCTAAAACACTAAGCTACAAGTTTTTCTAGAATCTCTCGACTAAGTGCTCCCCGGCAATAGCGCCAAAAACTTAACAGACACTTATGGGGTGTGAAAATTATGCAAATATATAAACATGCAAGTATGTACTTAATACTATTATTGGTCTGTAATACTGAAAGTGTACGGGTCATCAAGTAATATCTCATGGGTGAGCACGAGGATTGTATTTCCAGGAATGGCGAGCGGCTCATATTAATTCTTTTTCACTTAATCAATAACTTAATCGTTTATGCTTTTTTTTTAGTTTACTTGTATAATATTATTGAACAATACAATTGGAGACGTCGTTAAGCACAATTGGAAGGAGTTGGAAGTATGTACTATAGTTATCTTGATTATTAATTTTGATAGACGTTAAGTGGCATTCGTATTCTAGGATCAAACTAGGGGAATTCAAAGGCCTACTAGCTCCAAATCCCTTGGCGACTAGGTTTAAATCACTAGGAACTTAAGCTGGAGTATCTTCCACCCCAGCCTCCTATGTTTGTCTTAAGTGTGGGAATCCCATGAGAAGAGAAAAATCAAACCCTGAGCCTAAGGGGTAAATCTATCCCTAATCTAGAAACCTACCTATGCCTAACCTCTTAGAACATGCATAGATCTATCATGACATGGGCGTCATCAACATGTGGGTATAACCTCCTCATCCACATTAACAGTAATAATCAATTAAGAACATGCGATGATTACGAAAACTAGGACAATATATATTAATCAATCAAGATTCACAAATAATAACCAAGGGACCTAGACATACAATTCCCCTTGAATTAGGTTCTTATAAATCATAAAAAGCAAAGCATCAAAGGCAAGTAAGCCACAAGACCAAATAAAGAATAAATAAGCCCAAGGTTGTCCGTATGACACTTGTCACTCGTGCACACGCGATCTTCTCTGATAATGCTCGTTGATGTACTTTTGAGAAATCCACTAGAATCCACTGGATTATGGAAGAAAACCTGTCTCTGCCGCTTAGATCTCCAGAAATTTGGCCGCCCTACCTTATTTGGCAACAAAGTCTCCCCGATTTCAAAGAAACCTAGGGTGTTTATAGAGTTGGATTCCGCCACGGTCTCACCATGGGTGTTGTGATACCTGTGGTCAGTAAGTTGTTGCTTGGCTCCAAGTCGCGCCCTGGAACGGTCCTCTGGGCATTATGTGTCTTGATAATGACCGTGATGGTATTCACAAAGATCATTGTGAAGCCATTGTGGCTTATGTATTGCTATCGGTGTGTTCATGCTGCCACGGCCTGATCACGACAGTGGTAAGTGTAGACAACAGGCATGGTAACTTGTCATGAAGCCCGTTGTGAGCTATGGTGAAGCCTTGATTCGGCAACTTGGTCCATTTCGCTTCAAAACACCCATGATTTTACTTCTTTTTTCCTAAAATAGAAATAAAGACAATGGTGAACAAACAAATAAAATTTTGTATTATTTTGGTTCTAAACATGTAAAACTTCATGCTAAATGCAGTGTAACTAATATAGAAAATATGGTTAGTTTAGCACTTATCACACCACCTATAAGTAGCATGTGCCCAAGCGTATGATTGAGCGAGGCCAGATCGTCAACGTACTTTGATGCGAATGGTGGCGCATTAAGAGAAATATTGGGGAAGAAGACCGTAGTCATGAAGTATACCACGAGGAGCTTCTCAAAGATCTCCTCCTTATAGTCTTTGCTGCGTACAAGCGTAAATAGGTTTTCTTTAATTGCATCGCGGTGACGGTTATGCATTTTATGCAGAAAAGTCTTCTAAAATTCGGATTGGACCCTCTCGTGCTTAAAGAATACGGTATCTCCATTACAGTGGAGGCCTAGAATGAGTGCGACATCTTTTTCTCTAAATGAGAGCATGTTTTCCCCTATCTTAAAGCACTGGCCGAGGTTATCGTAAACTTGTAACAGTGTGTCAAGAACCCCTCTCACTTGCAATACAGGTGCAATGTCCATCAAATGGGCAAATGGCATCCGTCGGAGGATCTCCCAGTGCCACCTCTTCATTTGTTTTTTCAACTCCGAGCGTTCACAAGTGTTGTTGCCATCTTCTGTTCTATGTAAAAGAATGCACACACTGAGTCAATAACTGAAAGATGAACACAATATTATACACATCAAACCACAAATGATACAGAGAAACTGCACAACCCAAGCAACAAACATTATGATCTACAAGCCACAATATGTCGATATTTACATAGGAAGTAAACAATATTACACAGAAAATAAAGAATGCCAAGATGGGAAACTTCCTTCGATGGCCTCTTAGGTATGTCTTCACACCTTTCTGTTTTTTTTCCTTGAACCAAGTCGCCAACCTTCAGTTCATTGAAGTCTTGCCAGAGATATTCATGAACAATTCAAAAACCAAAGATTGAAATGTCTCCGGAGAACTTGAAGGTGAAGTTTTACAAGAAAGACGACTGCAGGAAAATGGGGATTTTAACGGGCTTCACCACAATAAGAAGGAGGGAGGCGAAGGGATGCGGCGTCATCGAAGATAGGGTTTGCAACGTGATTCCCAATGATTCTTGTGGCAACTTTTGATAAGCCCCCCCCTCCCATCCTCCCCGGACCTCGCGCTCGCAAGCAGTTCCCATGGAATTTGTAGGGGTTTTTTGGTCATTTCAGCCGGTTGACAGGATGGGAGAAGGTGTGGTTTCAGGCGGTTGAGATCAGGGGCGTTGAAGTAATTTTAGTCCCACATAACGGCTTAACAACCTCTGTTAAGTGAGAATGGTTTGAAAAAGAAATAAAAAAAAGAGGGACCTATAAAGAATCCCAATAGTTACAGGGATTTATTGGGATTATGCAAACTTTAGAATAAATTTTGGGTACTTTCCTGTAGTAGTAATGGGTTCTCAATTGTGGGTGCTGACTTGAAGCCTAAACCCTATATCTCTGGGTAAGGACACATGGCTGGACTTTCAATTCTCGACTGTGTGCACATCTGTGACTGTATATATAATATATACTTGTTGCATTTGTAAAAAAATTAATAAATTTTAATCATTAAAAAATATAATTACTAATTATGTTGTTTAAAAATATTAATATTAACAAAAGTTATTAATTTTTAAAAATATATAAAGTTAATACTACAATATTTTATTTTCGTCAATACTAATTAAGTAAAAGCTGTGTTCAATTTATATAAAAGGTTTTCCACTAAATCAATTTATATAAAAGTTTTTTCCACTAAAAACAAACATAAAAGAAAAGATTGACAAGGGTAACCCACACTATATATTTTAGGCCTTGAAATTAGCACTTATGCTTTATTTTTCCAAAGCTAATTAAACCGCCAAAACGCCAAAAAATTATTCAAGTAACTAAAAGCCCAAATGCTTTGATTTAAAAATGAGTCAATCATATTAAGGAAAATAATCTTAACTTGCTGTCATGTTATCCAATGTAAGTTTTATGGGTCAATAAACATGTAAACTCATCAAGACTCAATTCTATTTATATCCAACTTAAACTGGGTCTAACAAAGATTAGATTTTACAGCCCCTCCCTTTCCATGATTGTTAATGATTAAGGGTTGGAGTCCGTGACTTATTCATATTTAAAAAAAAAAACTGATATCAGGTTTTTTTTTTTTTAAAATATGAATAAGTCTTATAATAAACTCTCAATTTTTATTTGGAAAATAAAAGAAATACCGATTTTATATTGTAGATTTTTTTTTTTTAAAAAAATGGACAAAATATGAATTCAAACACTCAAATAAAATATCAACTCTACTATAATATATGTGCTAGCTTCGGCTTGTAGTAGGACATCTTCATATTTATACATATGAAATTTATAAAAGTATATATATGTATGATAACTAGATTATAATATCATAATATATAAGGGCCATATATCATATATGCAAAAGCATGAAAATATAAAAAATAGTTGCTATCGTAATGACCGAGTGGATAAGGCACTTGAATTTCATGCCAGAGGTTGAGAGTTTAACTTTTTCTTAATAGATGGTTTAGGTATAAATAAAGTGTGAGTGTGGTAGGTTGCCTACATTGTTAAAATATATACTCTTTTAATTATGAAATTCAAGTTTTTTGAAATTTTTTTTCTAAAATAGTTATCATTTTGTAATATCAAAATAATATTTATTTTTTTTCACAATTTTACTTTATTTAATTTTTAAGTTATATAAATTAAGAGAATCATATTTATAATCCAAAGAAAAGAATATGGTTCTTAAAAACAGAGTAGTCATGTTTATTCTAAATTTTAAAAAATTTAATGTTATATTTAATTTTTGTCCAAAATCTTTAAATCAATTGTATTTCAGAGAATGAAGGGAGTATATATAGGCAAAAGGTTTATAATCCAGTCACATTGTTCACACTACAAAAAATATTGGTGTGAGACATTAAAAAATTTTTGATTTGAAGTCCCATTAAACACGGTGATAGTAATGAACCCCCAATTATAGATGTATGTTTATAATCTAAACTTCGTATCACCTAATGAATGTTTAATTTTCAGCCCACGTATATATTTGACAAACGAGTGTTGCCTTTGTCAAAATATATATAATGAAAGGAGCAGAAGGGGCGGCAGATGAGTAGATCTGAAGATTGGATAGTTGTTGCATGCACCCTCAAGCCACACACGTAACGATAAAAACCACAACATTTATTGTCATGCCGGGACCTCTTTGCACATGTCCTTGTCCCAAGTGAATTTATTTATTTATTTTTTTAATTTCAAAAATATTTTATTTGAGGTGTTCCAATCCAAGACATAAATAGAGACAAGGGTAATTTTTTTTTAAAAAAAGAAAACTTTTTTTTCTAATCCTTGTATTGTATAGGGGATCCGTTTTAACATGAAATGGATATCTCCCTGCATTGTATAGGGGATCCGTTTTAACATGAAATGGATATCTCTGTATATTTACATATATTTGTGTCTCATTATTATGAGATAATAAAATATGACAAAATCTATACCAAGAATTGGTTCCCGTATTGGTTCACGCAAAAATGCACGTAGAATATCAAAAAAGAGTTATTCACTTGAAAAAACGCAAGAATGCACGTAGAATACTAAAAAAGAGTTATTCATGTTCAAGTGAGTTTCAATAATATCATTGTAAATGTTTCAAATGTACGTGGTCAGGTGGTTTCTTGGGCCTTCGCGAGTACTTCTGGATTCAAAGGCACAAGAAGAAACACCCCATGCTGCTCAAGCTGCAGCAGTAAATGCTATTCGTACAATAATTGATCAGGATAGATTACTAATTGACCATTTTGCACATGTACAAGGTACATTTATTTTTAATGTGTTGCCACCGGTTAAGTTTCCAATTTTAAAAAATATTTCATTGGTATTGCATAGATTTATTTTTATTTTATGAATTTAATTATTAAAATAATTATATACATTACTTATTTTTCCATTATTTATGTTAATAAATATGAATTATTAATTATAAAATTAAAATTTTTAAAAGGATTTATATCAATTAAAATTAATGAAGTCAAAATTGTGTCAATTCTACTTAATTTTTTTAACAATAATTTTAAATGTTTAAAATTTAACACAAGTTCCACATAAAGTTAAATGGTTTAATTTTTTGATAAATCACTAAGTTTTGAACTTATTTCTTTCCGGTTACCAAGTTTTAATTTGTATCATAAAGGTTACGAAATTTTGATTTTGTTTCACCGGGAGGTTACTCGCGAGTGACCACATCCATGATGCTGACGTGGATGCCGGAAAAAACACAGTCAGTATGCCCAGCCAGGTCGTCAATATGAGTTGGAGCCTCCACGTCAGCAGACTTGTCCACTTTAGCCTGTGAATATTTAACCATCATACTTACAATATTTATTCACAGGCTGACGTGGATAGGCTAACGTGGACAAGTCTGCTGACGTGGACAGACCGGCTGACGTGGAGGCTCCAACTCAGATTGACGACGTGGCTGGGCATGCTGACTGTGTTTTTTCCGGCATCCATGTCATTATCATGGATGTGGTCACTCGCGGGTAACCTCCCGGTGAAACAAAATCAAAATTTAGTAACCTTTATGATACAAATTAAAACTTGGTAACTGGAAAGAAATAAGTTCAAAACTTAGTGACCTATCAAAAAATTAATCCAAAGTTAAATCATACAATAGACATAATATTATATATATATATATATATAAGGTCATTTGGTGAACATGATAGGACAAGGGTGAATTAGATTCGAAGATTCGATAGGAGTGGGAAAAAAAATACTTGCATGAGAAACTCATGTCCTATATTTTGTTTGATGCACATCGAATAACCCATTAACTCATCTGTTTCCTAGACAATCGGGTAGGATCTCCTTTTTCTGGAAAGGGGTGTTACGCTGCCTGCCGGGGCTTAGAGGGTGTGTTGGACATGAGGTTTACTCGGGAACTCGGACTCTATTCTAGAAGGACCCTTGGCTTGCCGGGCGAGCTCCGATGTACTTTTGGTCAGAGGAATTTAGGAGGACGACTGATCCAAATGGTATTGTAGGTGATTTGAAATTTCTTTTGGAGCAGGCCCCTTTCATAGCGGAAAGGGATTGCTTAAGAGTTAGTGACAGGCTTAGGGTTAGAGATGACTCCTCGATTGATAGCAAGAGATGGAAGTTCACGGGGAACGACATTTACACTGTTAAATCCTTCTAAAGCTTCATGAACGATGGTGGGTTGAGATGCCCTATGGTGAGATTCTTCTGGCGGAAGCCATGTCCGAAGAAAGTCACTATCTTTAACTGGTTGGCGTGGAAAAAAAGGATCCTTACTCTGGAGGTTCTTGCCAACAGAAGCTGTAATCGGCTCCCTACTGCTACTTGTGTCATGTGCTACAATGCTATAGAGTCGGCGGACCATCTCTTCTTGCAGTGTTCATTCGCTAGACAGGTGTGGGCTTATTTTGTTCGCCTTCTGCGTCTCCCTGAGCCCCCTGGGTCCTTACAGGAGGTTTGGGGTAGTTGGAGATCGTCGGTGCGTGCGATCAGTAGAGATGTAGGGGACTTAGTTGTAAAAGCAATTGTGTGGAATATTTGGCTAGCTAGAAATGATTGCATCTTTAATGCCAAATGTATGTCTACTCATGAGTTCATCTTGAAAATTGATCGTTTGTTACTATCCTGGTTTTCCTCAGTGTCAGAGAGTGCACGTGAGAAGATGGAGGAGACTTTTGTTGATATTCGACAGAGCTTGGAGACCCTTAGCTCCCATGATTGGGGGTGGAGGCATTACATCTTCAGGCGTGGCTTTTGAGCAGGGCATGAGCTAGTCGCTTGTTGGCTGTAGGTGGAGGACAGTGTCTTGTCCTCTTTTTTGTGGTTGGATGTTTTGTTTTGTGGGGGGTTGTGTCCCACTGCTTGTGGTGTCTTGTTGCCCTGTTGGCTTGTTGTTAGGGCCGCTGGCCTTTTTGTAGCTTGTTTCTTTTTTTATATATCTGTGGTTTATCCACCTTTTCAAAAAAAAAAAAAATTAGATATGATATGAATTGAATGTAAATAGACAAAATTAATTTTTATAATAAAATTATATTTTGTAGTAAAAAATGGTAGACTATTTCGACATATTTTATTGTTAACAAGCTTCTCGTATCAAGTCTCGAGTACAACGATTGAAAGTGGCAAAGATATGATAAAACACTAGAAGGAGAGAAATCAAGTAAACAATAAACAAGTAAATTTATTTTTATCCTATTCTACACATTTCTATTCAAACCCTCCCTATGGAATTAGTTATCTGGTGTAGGGTAAGATAAAGTACGTCAATAGAATAGGACTATTATATTATGTTAATTCACCAAACAAAAGATCAGAGGGAGATATGATAGCTTATCCTCTTTTATTCTCTTTATCATGTCAAATTATAATTACCAGGCATTTTTCTCAGCTTCGCATCGAAGTTTTTAAAATTTTGTGAGGAGTTTTGGGGCAATATCATATATAAAATAATATAATTAAACAGATCTTATCATAGAAACTATTTTACATTTTGGATTTCAAAGGTCTTATGGACATTTATTGCATAAATAATTAGGTATAATTAATATTTTTTAATTAATATTATAAATAAAAACTTAAATATTCTAAAAAATTAAAATTGTTCCTTCGAAGTAGATTATATATCTAATTTAATAGTATCTATAGATTCTTACTAAATTTAACATTAATTTCTCAGCAAATTATTTAACTATTATTTTAATGCATATAGAAAAATTCACCACAACATGCACCTAGCGGGTTTAAACTCAAAATATTTGAAAATCCCACACCACATCTTTCACAATGGGATCAATACAGCTGGATTATGAACTTTTTTGTTTTGTATTATCTCATTGTTTGAATACTTTCTTCATATTAATATATATATATATATATATTATACATTTTCTGTGGACGTTTGTATTTTTTTTTTAAAATCCAGATATAACCTTTCAACATTTGAAATCTAGGACTAGGGATGTTGTTATATATATATATATATATATATTCATGTTTTTTTTTACCATAAATTTACCTCGCTTGATGCTTTCAAAAGTTCTCCATATCCTATGCAATCCTTGAGTTCTGAGTGGCATTCATACCCTTTTGAATTTGAGTTTTGGGATTTACATATGACAAATATTAGAATATATGAACGCGTGACATTTTTTTAGTAGTTATAGAATTTTTTTTTTCAAAAGAAATCAATGCCTTGCACATCAAAATCTCAATTAATCATGTACAGATCACAATTTACTCTTAAATTCTCTTGATATATATTTTTAACATAAATTTTATCATCTATTGTCTATAATCACAAGCTAAAATAAATCCAAATTGAAAATCAATTTGCACTTTTGAAACCAATAAGATTAGTTAATGGGGTATTTGCTTGTCAATGAAATTACTAATTTCATAGTAGTAAATATCTGTTACTTTTTTTTTTAAGTCATATTAGAGATAGGTATTAATATATAATTAATATCTTAATACACATGTACCCTCATCTTACTTAAGTTGAGATTCGAATATGTTTTTTTAACAAAAATATAAACACCTTATACAAGGAACCTGATACAAATAGATCATAAGTTAACATATATATTACTTATTATTCTCAAAAACCATTTTATATTTCATAGATAAAATTATTATATCACTGAGCATTTGGTATTACAAAAAGTTAGCATTTATATGTTCCATCTTGGTCCTTCTCGAAACAACTCGTTCAATTTTAAAATGCTATACCTAAGAAGACATGCATTTCAACCAAACTGCCTCCTTGAAAGTTAATTGCACATAATCCATTTTTTCAATAGTTTTATCATTTTAATTTTTAATTCTGCTCTATCATCGTGTATTTTCTTTTGCATTTTCACTGTAGTTTTATTTATTTATTTATTTATTATCTTTTAGTTATCCTTATCCTCTCTATAACTCAAGCCACCACTTTAGTTACCTTCCCCACTTTGCTCAAAGTGGCATCAAACCTTTTATTTTTGGTCTAGTGGTATTAATTTTATTATGAAAAATATTTTATATGAATTTTTATTATTCAAGGTTTAAAATGCCCCAAACACAATGAGCAAGGTTATCCTTCATTTGCTAGATCAATGCATATGAACCAAACGATCAATTATTGATGATGTATATGGTCCTCACACGTAACTTATTTTTTTTTATCAAAAAATTTATCCTTCCGTTGTACCTATAGTTTAAAGCCGTTTTTGTACTTTTTGAAACATTTAGTACGAATGTAATTTGTTATTTCGGTCCGTGTTGATGACATGGCACTAATATGGAATAAGTTTATTTATAAAAATGTGCATTAATTACATTGGTGAACTATTTGAAATGGTAGAATATCCTCTTTAGTCCCTTTAATATAGTTAATCTGCCCTTTCGCTTCCTCTAATATAATTTATCCCTGAGAGGTCCCTTTATTTTAACATTTGAGAAATGTAAGTCCATCTTTCAAATGACCGTTCAATTTTTCGTCTGAAGCGTTGACGTGGTGATATTAACTTCAGGATATTATTAAAAAACTCTTTAGTGGATGATTAAGGGGATATCAAGGTTCCTAACCGGTCCGGATCCTCTTTAGTCCCTTTAATGTACATTAATTACATATGGAATAAGTTTATTTTTTAAAATGTGCATTAATTACATTGGTGAACTATTTGAAAAGGTAGAATACCTCTCTTTAGTCCCTTTAATATAGTTAATTTGCCCTTTCGCTTCCTCTAATATAATTTGTTCCTGAGAGGTCCCTTTATTTTAATATTTGGGAAATGTAAGTCCATCTTTCAAATGACCGTTCAATTTTTCGTCTGAAGTGCTGATGTGGTGATATTAACTTCAGGATATTATTAAAAAACTCTTTAGTGGATGATTAAGGGGATATTAAGGTTCCTAACCGGTCCGGATCCTCTTTAGATCAGAACCCGATACCTAAAATAATAGAGGGTGCCCTCGTCCTTGTCGTCTTCACCTGAGAGCCGTCGTTTTTCTTGTCTCCATCCCCTAAGAGCTCCCACAACAACTCTCCCTCCTTCGAGCTTCTCACCGCTGGTGAACTCACCACCACCACGAGCCATAGTCACCGGTGAAGAACATGAAAAAACTCATACTATTGATGTTTATTATGTAGTATTTGAAGTGAACTTTATATGACATTTTTGGAAAACCTGGAAAAATTATGAACAACCTAGAAAATCCTAATATATATGAAATTTTTTATATGATCATAGGATGTTTGTAGAAAAGGATGTGTACAAAACCTTATCAAATTTCAATATGATATAATTATGTTTGAGAAAATCATACTATGGATGTTTGCAGTATCTGATGTTTACAATTAAATTGTAATCAAATTTGTTTTCAATGGCATGATTGTATAAATTCATATTATAAAAGTCCTATTATTATCAAATTATGAAGATACAATAGCATGATTGTGTAAAAATATATTGTATAATAAAACTTGAACTTCTCCACACACACACACACACACACACACACATATACATGTAAATTCACCAAAATTTGTATGCTGTCCACCGTCAGATTGACAGGGCATGATTAATAGTTGGAGAACAAACTTTAAAAGGGCTGTAAATTACAATCAAATTGCACAAAATCAATAATTTTATTTCTGTACATTGTTTTTCCCTTCAACTCCATTTACATTTAAGCATTACATCTTCAATTACAGCCAGTGAGAATTTCATCTTCAAATTGTATCAAATCAAAGTTGGCAAGTAATTCTTGAGACCTTTAGCGCACACAAGCCTAGGCACTTCATGAGAGGGGACTGGATATTCGCTAGTGATTGTGGCTGGTGGTGGTTGGGAGTTCGCCAGCGGTGAGAAGCTTAAGATAGAGAGGGTTGTTGTGGGAGTTCTTGGGGGATGGAGACAAGGAAGACGACGGCTCTCGGGTGAAGACGACAAAAATGGGACTCTCTAGACGTTTAAATATTGGGTCCAGATCCTCTTTGGATCCGGATCCGTTAGGAACCTTAATATCCCCGTAATCATCCACGAAGAAGTTTTTTTAATAATATCCTGAAGTTAATATCGCCATGTCAGCGCTTCAGACGGAAAATTGAACATCCGTTTGAGGGAGGGATTTACTTTTTCCAAATGTTAAAATAGAGGGACCCCTCAAGGACAAATTATATTATAGGCAGTGGCGGAACCAAGGGGGGGGGCGAGCGGGGGCTTCAGCCCCCCCTTGGCGCCGGAAAAGCCGTTGTTAAGCTAGCCTCGCCGGAGGTTGCCGGAGAAGGAAGCCCCCCCATCCGGGAAGAAACTCCACTCCAAATCTCCAATGGACCACTGCATAAATAATCTACACTTCTTGACGCGATGATGCCGAATTGTAGGAGTCGCCGGACATCCATCTACCGGAATCTAAGAGGAATGGATCATGGAGAATGAAGACTTGAAAAGTAACTAAGTGAGGAGGTGCTCAGGTGGAGCTCTGGACAAGAAGAAGAAGCTAGTTAAATAGTCAAACTATAGAGAATAAAAATGCCAAAGTCAAAGAGAGATAAATGGTTACATGGGGTCAGTCTTCTCTTGAGAATATGTGGTGTAATGGTTTCATTGGCTTGGCTTGGGAGTTGGGACCTGGGTGTTTAAGTTAGGATCCGATAAGAAACACAAGTAGCCCATGTGATAAATCCGAATCCTCTCATTCTCATTGAATTTTGTTATCAGGTTATCGGATTTAAATTAGGATCCGAATCCAATACCCAAATTTTTCATTGGTTGCCCTCAACGGCTCAAAATCAGCCCGTTGCTCTTACTCATTAGATAAATCCCTAGATCAAAAATTCCCTTCTCTTGGTAGTTTCTATCCATTGTATCCTCCAGTTAAAGTTTCATTAAGCCTCAACAAACAAGATCTTGACTCTTAAGTCTTGACTCCTTGAGCCTTGAATCCTTGATTCTTGGTGTTTCTCCAAAGTTCAAACTCCAAAGTGTAACTGTGTAAGCATTATGTGTTAGTGTGTGTAATTTATTTTTAAATTTTTTGTTTGAATTTTTTGTTCATCATTCATCAGAGTCATGAAGCAGTGTTATATTGTTTTTTTTTTTTCCAGAAAATCTCATATTCAAAGAATTTGGCTTTGACTCTTTGGGGATTGAGTTTGAAACTTGAGAGCCATTTTTGTAACTTGTAAGTATTTGTTCTTTTACTTAAGATTTGTATGAGCTTATTTACTTGAGAGCCATTTTTGTAACTTGTAAGTATTTGTTCCATGGACTTGTCTATGGAGATGCTATAAAAATCAGTCAAATTAAGATACATGATTATTGATTAATGTGAATGATTAAATGATTGATCATTGATAATGATAGTTACTTGAGTTGAATATATTAACAAAGCACTTAAGAACACCATAATTTTTATATTCTCCAACTTGGCAACTTATATTGCAAGTTTGCAACAACATCTGTGATTCCGATCACTTCAACAAAAAAACTGAAAAAAAGAAACATAAATTTTCAGATTTTTCAAACTATGAGAATGAGCTATAAAGACCATGGATTGATTATTGATATTTGATAATAACCAACAATTGAATTGAGACATTTTCATTTGATAATATCCGATTTTTCAGATTTTTCATTTGATTATTGACATTGGCTTGTATTGTCCGATGGTCATAGTCTTCAACTTTACAAGGTATCCTCATGTAATTAATGATCTGATTTGATAGGCAATTAATGAAACAAGGATTTGTGGTGTTCATTTTTCATAATAAGTCTTTTAATTGATTAAATTGAATTGATTAAATGATTTGATTTGATGGCTCTGGTCATGAATCATGATCCACAATAGGTGGTATGAGAACTAGCATTCCATACCCCCATGACATTATCTAATAGAATATGCTAGGAAATAAGGAATGTGTTTATTTCTCATTTAGTAATCACTCATTAGATAATTTACATGAATCTATCAAATCTATAGCATGCACTCTTAGTAATCACTCATTGGATAATTTACATGAACACATAATTTTCTTCTCAGAATGAACTTGGTTTTATTTGATCCAACACTTGCTTATTTGTGTATGTAACACATCATTTATTCCCTGATTATTAATATTTTGCTTATTGACCTTTATGATTAATTTATTGGGTTTTAATGTTTAATGCAATTGTGAATAGCCTTATAGCCATATTTCCTTGAGGCTGATATAAAAATAACCCTATAGTGGGTAGTTAGAAACTTATGTTATTGTCCAAATTTTCCTTAGAGATAGTCAAGTGTTTTGCTTTGAATAAGAACAACATCAACATATAACCATATCTAGATAAGTATTGGAAGAAAACACTACTTAAGTTGTTGTACTAGATGATCATCCAGGGGAGAAATAAAATCTTAATATATATTATATAATGCACAAACTTTGAGAACAATGATAAGGCTGAAGAACATAAATAGCATGGTGTGCTTTGGGTGGGAATTTTGTTGGACTGCACTCTATTTCTTATTTATTAAATTTAGTTGTTTGTTTAATTTAAATTAATTATCAATTGTTGGACTACACTCTATGCTTTGAAATGAATTACAAATATTATTGCCTTTGAATATTTAGTTACTATTTTCTTATCAATTGTATTTATACATGTTTATTTTGGTCTTTGGATAATGGATAGCATTATACACTTTCATAGCCAATTGGACATGGATAATTTTTTAATTAAACGACCACGGAGTGAAGAGTCATCCAATTGTCCGAAAGCACCACTGAGCTCTGGATCAAGTGAGAAAAACACCGATGTGAATTTCAATTCAAATGACATCATTAGTGATCCAGGACTAAGAAAGCCGATTGAAGACTTTGATATCGGGATTAGAGATCAAGTACGAAGGGAATATTTAACTAGAGGCCCCTGTCAACCAACTGGCCATAGTTTTCCATAAAAGGAGTATGGCAAACAAAGGAGGAGTTTTCAGGATGCATGGTTTAAACAATATCCATGGTTGGAGTACAGTGTGACAAAAGATTCAGCATATTGTTTTTGGTGTTACCTTTTCACACCTAGTAGGGGAAATTGAATAAGAGAAGATGCATTTACTAAAAAAGGGTTCAATAATTGGAAAAAAAGCATTAGAAAAACTTGTAGAGCATGTTGGTGCTGTGAACAGTGTGCATAATGACGCAAGAGTACAATTTCAGAGTTTCCAAAATCAAAGGCATAGCGTGTCACACCAATTGGCTACACATTCACAAGAGATGGAGGTTGAATATCATACTCGTTTAACAGCTGTTTTAGATGTGACGCGTTTTCTATTGAAGCAAGGTTTGCCTTTCCGTGGACATGATGAGTCCTTGAGCTCCTTGAACAAGGGTAATTTCCTTGAGCTACTCGAGTGGTATAGCCTGCGGAATGATAAGGTTTTTAGGGTGGTTAATCAAAATGCTCCAGCAAATAATCAAATGACTTCGCCGAAAATTCAGAAGGAGTTAGCAAATGCTTGTGCAACAGAGATTACATGTGCTATTGTTGATGATATAGGAGATAAGTATTTTTCTCTTATGATTGATGAAGCCCGGGATGTGTCAGTGAAGGAGCAAATGGGAGTTGTTTTGCGCTATGTGAGTAAGAATGGGTATGTGATAGAGAGGTTTCTTGCTATGGTTCATGTGCCAGATACATCGACTATTTCATCGAAGAATGCCATTGATTGTTTATTTGCTAAACATAGGGTTATCTCTTTTCAAGGCCGAGGGGACAAGGATATGATGGGGCTTTAAATATGCGAGGAGAATTCAGCGGTTTGAAGGCACTTGTCCTAAAAAGAAAAATCCATACATAAAGGTATATCCATTGTTTTGCTCATCAGCTCCAATTAGTGATTGTTGCTGTTGCTAAAGACAATCGAATTGTGAGTGATTTTTTTCAATATGTTACTATGATTGTTAACACGGCGGGGGCATCTTGCAAAAGGAAAGACCAACTTCGGCAACATCACCATGACAAGTTAGTTGAGCAATTGGAGAAGGTAGAGATAGCCAGTGGTAGAGGACAAAATCAAGAATCCAGTTTAGCAAGACCGGGTGATACTCGTTGGGGATCGCATTACACTACCATTCTCCGGTTAATCTCAATGTGGACTTCAGTGTTAAATGTCCTTCAAAATGTGCATGATGATGGTGCTTCTAATGACAATAGAGGCATAGCGGCAAGTTTGATTGAAAAAATGGAGAATTATTAATTTGTGTTTGTGATGTATTTGATGAGGCGTTTGTTGGGAATAACAAATGAGTTATCACTTGCCTTACAACAAAATGATCAAAATATTGTTCAAGCAATGTGTTTGATTGAAGCTGTAAAGGCTCAGCTTCAAGACTTAAGGGAGACAGGATGGGAGGCATTTTTGGAGCAAGTTAGATCTTTTTGTGAAGGAAACTCTATCCCGGTGCCTAATATGGAGGATCATATGCGAATCCGTGGTCGTTCTAGATGGGAAGGGCAAGTCATTACTCATTTTCACCATTACCGCGTTGAAATTTTCTGTGAGGTTAGTATTCTTTATATTCATTTGTAAATCTCATTAATTTAGTTTCTTAGAAATATTTGTAATTTTATTATTGTGGCAATGTTAGGTCATTGATTTGATTGCACAAGAAATGCAAAACCGCTTCCCAGAAACTAGCACAGAGTTACTTCTTCTTCTGTCATGCCTTGATCCAAGGGACTCATTCTCCAAATTCAACATCCATAAGCTACTTCGTCTTGCAGAACTTTATCCCGAAGATTTCACAATGACTGAACGCATGATGCTTGAGGATCAACTTGCTACTTTTATTTATGATGTGCTGCATGATCCAGATTTTATAAATGTTGGGGACTTAGGAGGTTTTGCTAGGAAGATGGTTGAGACAGGTAAACATATTATTTTTCCACTAATTTATCGCCTTATCGAGTTGGCATTGGTTTTACCAGTTGTGACAGCTACTGTTGAGAGGGTGTTTTCGGCGATGAATATTGTGAAAACTGACTTACGTAATAAAATGGGAGACGAGTGGATGAATGATAGCTTGGTTGTCTATATTGAGCGGGAGGTTTTTGCAACTATAGACAATGAAGCAATTCTACAACGTTTTCAGAAAATGCAAACTCGGCGGATGCAGTTACCTCCTCTTAGTCTGACCCACATGCCTCACATTTCTAGCACTAACGCTGGCATCGGCTCTAGTTCAAGCATGCATAAATAGCTATTGTATGTTTTTCCCAATTATGTATTCAAAGTGTGGTTGTTTAATAAAAAATTTTATTACCTCATTATTTACATTTCGAATAAATACTTATTTAGATGTATTTATATATATATATTTTTTGAATTAGCCCCCCTATTAGTAAATCCTGGTTCTGCCACTGATTATAGGGATCAAAGGGGCAAATTGACTATATTAGAGGGACTAAATAAGGTATGTGACATTAGGTGGGCCAATGATGATGTATCACAAGGTGTTGGCATGTGACATTAGTTGTTCTATTATAACCAGTTCGCTGAAGCAGCCTGTTTGATAGACAGCCCAATACTGTTTTTCAGCCTTCTTCATCTTTTTTCCTTCTACTCATTTGTTTCTCATTTGGCTGAGCACCTCAAATTGAGAAAAAAATTTTCAATGACCATTCCGGCGAATCAAAGCATCCATTATCCTCCTCTCATCCTCTTGAGCGCGATTAGGCTTCGATCCAAGGTTTTTCTTTCGTATTCTCTAGTATTTTTTTGTTTTTGAAAATATTCAAAAACCTAAAAATACATCATGGTTTGGGTTGATTTTAGGCTCAAATCGAAGCCATGGCCTTTGTTATTCGCTTGTGTGAATGTTTGTACAGAAGTTTCTTATTTAGGTGTTGTAAACCGGGAGAAAACCTTTGTTTTAGGGCCAGTTTTTATTGTAACAATTTCGTGGTTACTGTAGTAATCACGATTTTACTGTAGTATAGACAAGCTTTACTTGTTTCTTTTAATTTTGTGGATTAGAGTGAAGCTCTAACCCTTAGGACTTCATTGATAACCTTTAGACCTAGCTTTGAGCCAACCCTAGGATCGATTTAGGGTTGTTTGGTAGAAGGAACCTAGGGTTTCTTTACTTGGATTTTTGTATTAATATTTGATGTTGTTTATTGTGATTGGCAAGAAGGTGAAGCATTAGCTCATGGCAAAGGTTTAGCTTGCGAGGAAGTGAAATCGTCAATCTTGTGAGTGGGACTACTAAGCATGACTCTATTAGAAGATTACCCATATTTATATGTTTATATAATCTATCTTGCTTAATGAGTTTTTGTGGATTATTATGATTGCTTTTGAGAAGTTTTAACCCTGGAAGGAGTTTATTGATTTGTGCTTCTTTTATGCAATTTGTGTTCAAAGGAAAGAATTTCAGTGTTGTTTCTTGTGTTGAATTATGTAAATTGATTTGTGTTAAAAGCTTGAGTTTTGCTTATGCTTTTATCATTTCCTTATAAAAATGGCTGAGGTATTGTTGTTGTTAGTTATTGTGTTGGGTATTGTACTCCGTGCGGAGTTGTGCTTATTGTTGAGTTTGTATGGTAATACCCTACTACAGTAGGTGGTCTCCACGACCGGCTGATTACTACAAGTGTTAGTTCAGGTGGGAGTGTAGAGTCCTGACTTGATATTCATCGGGTAGTCGTTGTCATCATGCGGTGAACCGATGGGTCAATGTCAATGGCATGAGTATTTTGATAGCTCTAAATCTACCTGCGGTCGCGGTGAAAGTTTAGGGAGGTTTTTAGACCACTTTATGCCGAGTGAGTTTTGAGTGTTGCTTTATTCTGGGTTGAGATTTATTCAGATTGTTTCTTTGTAGTGTCATGTTGAATTTGTGGTGAGTGGGCGAAGCCCAATTGTAGCTCTTAGGAGGGCAGTCTCCCATAAATTTGATTTAACACTAGTATTTTGTTTACTTATTGTGAAACTCATGTTATTTACTTTGTTATACTTATAAATGAGAACTATTTTGATTTACATGTTTATTATGGAAGCTTTGCTTCATGATTGGCTTACTCCTATAATTTGAAACTCTATATTCAGTATTTTCACACTTTGGTATTCTAAAACCCTAATTGAGGTAGAATACCTTCTTATTTCATCTTTCTTGCTATTTTGTATTAAAGTTTGCTATTATATGTATTAATGTGCTAAACTAGTTATTTTATTTTAAAAAGGCTTATTTGGAGATTTACGTCATTATTGTGGTATATTTTTATTAAAGTTGTGCTAATCTCCCCTCACTGAGTAACGTTAGTTGCTCATCCCTCTTTCCTCTTCCAAGCTTTTTGCAGGTAGTAAGTGCGGCGGTGTGGCAGTGTGTTGAGCATTTACTACTATTTTATCTTCTATGTATCTTTTCAGTTCATGTATGTTTATTTTTTGTCATAGACATGTTGTTTGACTTATGGATCCACTAGTGTGTAGTAAACCTTATTGCATAGTTTTGTATCTAAACAACTCTTAAACCCTTGGTGTATTAACTGTGTGCTGTTGTTGTTGTTGCTTCCCTGTGCATTTATGAACCCTTCTAATTCTATTTATTATTGTGGTTGCTGTTGTTGCTACTTCTGCTATGTATCAGTGAAAATATTATTGTTTCCAGGTTGTTGGTTAGCCTTGCGGCGCCTCGAGGGTTGAGTGGTGGAGTGTCTCTCCTCGAGATCGTCGCGGTGGTTGTCGTGTTCCGTGGGCTTACGGGTCGGGGCATGACATGTTCCGTCGCTGCCTTCACTGTCTTTCAAGAGAAAAATATTGAAGGCTGTAAAAATTATGGAAAGAAATTAAAAACAAAATCTATAAATATCTATTTTTTTTAAAAAAAAAAATATACAAAACCTTTTTTATTGAAAGGTGTGATTTTAGTTTTCTCATTTTTTTTTTCTTCTCCTTTGATTCCAACTCATGTCCAAACCCTCCAATTCCATCTCAAGGTTTGCTTGATTCGTGGAATAAGAATGTGGTAACGGAAATGAGAATATGAAAGGTAATGAGAATGAAAAACGTAAGAAGAGAGAAGGGATAAAATTATTTTTATACCTTGTAACTCAAAAAAATAATATTTATATATAAAATAGTGAGTTATGTGTAATGATTTTATAATTACTATAAATTTTAATTTATGACATATAATTAAATATCCTTATTTTAATGAATTATTTTTATTAAATAAACATCATTATTGATTTTAATTAAGATAATTAACTACTTTAAATAAATAATTTTCATTTATTGAATATTCAAGAATTATTCATTTTAATTAATATAATTAAATATATTAATTATTATTTGTTTTAATTATTATAATTAATTATCTAAAGTAAAACATCACGTTAATAATTACTTGGTTTAATTATTATAATTAATTATTTAAATTAATGATTTGTATTTAATGAAGTACATCACAAGGGGTAAATTTTTTTTTTTCATACCTATTACCCCCTTCTTTATTCTCCCCATTCTCCCCATTTATGCCCCATGGATAATGACGTGGAAACCCAGGGAAGGGAATGATTATTTAGAATGCATATCAAATATGGGGATGCGAATGTGTAATTCCCCTATGAGGAGGAATCATTTTGGTAATCCAAACACACCCAATTCCATTAAATCCATTACCAAAAAGTTGTAATATTTTTATCCCAATTTCTAGTTTTTCCATTAGATTTATGGTTCTCGCTTTGATTCAGATATTCTTCTTGGATATTGCCTCTTGAAACCAATAAAGGATTGAGGATTAGTTTTGAGAGAGAACTCTTGCATTAGGCCTACACTTGGCAAAAGTGAACCATCTCTACTTCTTTGTAGTGAGCCAAAGTTGATGGCGACATGTTGACTTGTCATTGATTAGGATTGTAGGAGGCCATGAGAGCACATGCTGGTTAACTAGGCTCGGCAAGCCTAACTTGCCACGTCCGGTTCACCAAAATGGTGACTCAAACCTAGCTTTCTCCTTTGGCCAGGTGTAGGCTTGGCCTGCCAGAAGAATTTGAGAGAAATCAAAATAATTTAAAACAAGATGAAAGGCTTGCATTTATTTTTTTTTTTCTATTGAATTAAGTTAATTACATATACTCTGTTGGAAGAATTGGCATTTTGGAGGAATTAAAAGGGCACTTAACAAAGAAGAACACAAAATGCTCACTTTGGATTCTAGACGTGAAAACACTTTCCTAAAAGAGAATTAGCGCCTTATAATGTGTATCAAGGGTGAATGCTAAGCCTTTAGGATATAAAGAATCCCCTTACAATGTTACATACAACAAAGTAAATCGTAGAAAAAGAGAGAGTGTGTTTGTTGTTGCACTTAGAGAGAAAGGAAGATAAATCAAATATTCTATCATCTATTTCTCACCATTCAACACTTAAGGGTTCTTATATAGAATTCAGTCTTTGGAAATTCTAACTACCCAATAAACGTGAAAATGTGTATGATAACTACTATAACTCATTTTATTGCAAAAAAGGATGTCTTCTAACTACATGTAACTTCTTTATTATATAAAGAGATGCAACATGACTTCCTTAACTTCCGATTTACATGAAGAGGTGTTTACTAACCACTAAAACCACCATATGACATGAAAGGATGTTATATTAAAAATTTACAATATTAAAAATATTATAACGTACTCTTGGGTGCGAGAGGAATCAAAGCCTATATAGTCCTCTTACCTTGGATAGGGGTTGTTAACTATTTACCTATTTGTCGGCATCAGGTTCTGGCTTTTACTCTGACTCGAGGATGTTGTTGTACTCATCATGTTATTAGTGAAGAAAAAATCACTAGCTTTTGAACTTCCTATCTCTTTTTCTTGTTGTCGAACTTGAGCATGACTCCAATCATCCCTGCCAACTTGAATTTCAATGTTTTGAGATGCCAACTGAAAATCTATCATGTCCAGCATGCATGTTTCCGCTTACAATGAAAGTCTTTTCGCACACAATTGTTAACATAAGGCACACAAAAATATATTTTACAACATTTCATAAAGATCCCTCTAGGAAAACATTAATTCATGTAGTTCATAAGTAATAAGTACGCTAATCTTACAACCCTGCAAGAGATACGTACCATGTCATGTGCATTAGTGTCATACTGACATGAGTGGAGTGATGAGTAGTGATGTATTTCTTTTTGCCCTTATCCAGTACAAGCAAATGATAGTGTCCATTTAGTATGATTGGCATAAGGATGATTTCAGATCTGTCATAGCTAAACATTCCATCGTCCAACAGAATAGAAATGATAGTGTCCATTTAGTATGATTGGCATAAGGATGATTTTTGATCTGTCATAGCCAAATATTCCATTTTCCAACAGAATAGGAACTTTGTTTGCAGTATGTTTCATCTTCTTCATTGCAAGAGCAAGTGGTCGCTTGATATTGAAGCAACTCATCACGGATTTTGAGGATCAGTGCTTTAATAACATCACCAGGTACTTGTTCTCTACCCTCGAGAAGAATGTTGAGGTTTTCAAGGGTGGTATACCAATAATGATTCCTCCAAACAATGGAACTGCAATGCTAAAAATGTGTTAAGTAACATTAATTACGCTTTAACAAATACTAAAACATGTATAGTTCATAGTATATATGGGAAACACTAATAATACATAGTAAATGAATGTGTCAAACATGTATGCTTTATATTACACATAGAAACACTAATAATACACATGAAACTTACATTGCAAACATGTATAGCTCATACTACATATGAAAACATAGTCATACACATTATCATTTTTTAACACGTAGGAAAATACTAATCATACATAGGAAAATGTCATTATACACCGAAATCATACTTGTCAATGTGGGTGTTGAGAAATAAACTGATGGCCTACCTTTCTATTTCATCAAGTCGGGTAAATCTTCGGTAATTCTTTTTTCTTAGGAGGAAATCTGATTTCACCTTTCTCTACAGTTCATGATATGGTTGACTGAGGTTGGGGTTGTCTTCCTTCCCTTTCTCGTCATCGTCACCACTCATTTCATTCTTTGGTGAAGGTGCGTTGGCTAGACCCTCGAAAGGGGCAATCGCTAATGAGGTTGCTTCATGTGTCAGAGCTTCAATAGTTGTAGCTGGATCACTGAAGGGATCCTTTTGGTTAGTTTGCAATGCTGTTTGCTTGAGGCTCTATGAGGATTCAATCATTTCATAGATGTCGATATTATTATCATCATCATTTTCTGTGTCTTCTTTTGATTTCACATTATGAGCCCTCTTTGATGGAGCCCTTTTTGATGGAGCCCTCTTTATTGGAGCTCTTCTTGGAGGAATTTTGGTGCTATCTTTTTCAGCAGTAGTATGCACATTCGTGGCTCATGCAACCCGATAATCACGTGTCTCAAGTTGCGCAATAGCGGTGGTGAAATTGCTTGTGGAAGGAGTAATTACATCGGTTCTTTCATAGCTATTTCAACATCTGTGTCACGCCCCGAACCTGGTGCGCTGACAAACGGCCGCAGACCCACAGGGCGGGGCCCAGTGAACCTGCAAGGCCTCAAAACCTAACACAGACTAGGAGTGGAAAATAAACTGACAGAATACCAAGTAAGAGTACAACTTAAGGTTTACAACCAACTCGAATACAAGGTAAATGAAAATACAGCATAACCTACAAGGAGGTTCTTAAACAATAATACAACTGATACAAAGACATAAGTCTTAAGGCATAAATCTCAAGGAAGACATCTACTGGAAGCGTAGACCCAGGGATCTTAGAAGGCTTCCCTGGGTCTACTGCTCCTGATCTGAAAAGGATTTAAAGTAAATCCATGAGCTCACTAGCCCAGTAAGTAATCCAAAACAAATTGAAAGCAAAAGTTCAGGTCTGAAATTTGCACACAAAAAATAATGCAATTGCACAAAATAGTGTAAACAAAATCAAAGGTAAAACAATAAATACAATATCCAAAGTATGACTCCAAATTCATCGAAAGTGCCAAAGGTCATTTGTTTACCCTCGGTGATGCAGACCGAGCCGAAATAACTCGAAATCATTTATTTACCCTCGGTGACCCGAGATCGAATAACAGTGGCCGTTGATTATTTCACCGAGCGGACACGGTCGAAAGCTGCGATCTCATTTTTTTCAAAAAAATTACTTGTCGACAAGGTCGAGGGTTTAACCCCCCAGCGATGGGGTTGCATATTGTTCATTTGGAGACCAAAAATTCGAGATACAATCCCAAGCCTAGAATACGGAATATTCACAAGTATTTTCCAAAAAAATTAATCTAATAAAAATAAAGTAAATAATTAAATAAACAGATAAATAAATAATGTAAAAAGGAAATACTCACTTTTTCCAAGCCTAAGCTCGGTTTTTCACTTTGGAGAAATAATAACAACATTTCACAAATATTTTCCTAAAGTTTAAGAAAAATAAAAAGATTTACCAACAAAATGAAATACCACAAGTATAAATAATAGTGAAACCAATAAATAATTATCCAACCAAACTCAAGGATGAAATGCATGATTATTAATACAATAAAAATACTAAAAATTTGTAAAAAAATTCAAGGTCTAATGTATCTCATCAATTGAAGAAAAAAATGATCCACCTAATTCCAAGATAACTAGAAAAAAATAATTTCAAGGGAAATATTGACTAAAAACAAGGATGCTAAAAAAATTTTTAGGAAGAAGATAGGCAAGGACATAAAGGTAAGTGGATATTTAAGGGATAAATGTATAACCAAATAATAGATAGGCAATCCAAATTGATGTTAGGTGGACCAAGGATTCAAGCACTTAATAAATCTTAAGTTTTTTTGTTATTGGGAATAAACAAGGTTACAAAAAGGATAATTACTTTTGCCAAATATTTGGAAGTAACAAGGAAATAACATGTATAAGTTTTGGCAAATAAAAAGCACTATGGTTCCAACTAAGTATAGAAACTTCTCTTCCTCTAAAAAAACACAAGACATAAATAGATGGCATTCTCACAATAATTTTTTTAAAGAATAAATGCAATTAAAAATTTCAGAATTTTTACATGAAAATAAATCAAAAACCACAAAAATTTAAATACAAGAGTTTAAGGGATTACTTACTTGGTGATCTCCTAAATTCAAAAAGAAATCCAAGATTATAGCTCAAGGTGATCCTATAATCCAAGGAAAACCAACCAAAAATACATGAATACATGTACACATGGAAACATACACAATATCATGGTTTTTTAAATAGCATGCTAGTTCTACCCTCAAATATGGTCCAAAAAATAATCTCCACCATGCTTGGGTGAGCAAGAACTAAGCAACTTAACATTCATTAAACTAATGCCATGGCCAAACCTTTCTCCAAACAAGGATGGTTAAGCACAAGCCTTTGAGCTAACACTAAGCTCCAAGGGTTTCAACAACAATTTGAAAGTATCTACAAGTAGATCTAACATAAAACTAATACTAATGGTAATAACAATGATGTGGGAAGGGAACATAGAATGATTAAGAGGAACAAGGACAATAGGTGAGAGAAACAAGGATGGAAATAAATCTCCTAGCACAAGTAGTAGATCAATGCATGCATGCATGCATGTATATATATATATATATATAATCACAAGGCTGCAAAAATATATAAGGTCCAACACACATGCCAAAAACTACAAAAACTAAACATTCATTAGGCATGCAAAAAAACTTGGGTTTTTGGCTTGGGTTTCAAAGCAAAATGGTATAAACATATAGATGGTTCCATGAATAAAAACTTTATGTAACATGGAGACCAAGAACTAAAAGATACTCAAGAGGCACAAGGGTGGGTTTCAACATGCATAAGGTGAGGTTTTTTTCATGCAAGGATAAGCACCAAAAAAATTTTTAAACAACAACCCATGCAAACATAAGCAACAAGACAACCACCATCAACAAGAGGAGGAGAGAGCCTACCTTGCCTTTGGAGGACGCCGGCGGCTACTTGCTCTTCTTCTCCTCACCTTCGGATGCCAAGACCACCGGTGGAGACTCGAACTCCGGTGATGGATGGCCTTCTTCTTCAACTTCCAAGGAGTAAACAAGTGGGAGAGTGGAGAGAAAGAAGAGAGATGGAGGAATGAAGAAAGGAGATGACCATGGGGGTGAAAACATTCGGCCAAGGAGGGGGCCATGACAAGATGGCTTCCGGGAATTCCTCCGGGAATTCTTCTCTCTAGAAAGACTCCCAGCATGGTGACAAGAAGAAGAAGAAAGGATTAAGGGGTAAGGTAAACAAGGTTAGCACTTAACTAAGTTTTATTTTTTCTTTTAGGAGACAAATGAAAGGTGTAGGGACCAGGTTGGCGGGGTCCACAATCTGGGGAGGTGTAACCACTACAAGTGTAGGTATTTCTTCCATTGGTGCAAATTTTTCAGTACTTAGGGGAACATGGGTCCTTGATAACCTTCTATGCATGACTTTCTTTGCACAGTATGTTCCAGATGGGGAACGAGAAACTTGCTGTAAAGGTTGTTTGACATCTTCCTCTATCGGGGTGTCATTGGGTCTGCTTGTTGTTGTTGTCGATCAACCTGGGCGTCACGATCATCAAGGCATTGGCGGAATTCTCCAAGTTCTCTTAAAACTTGTTGCAAAAATGATGGAACATCGTCATCACCGCCAGTCCTGTGATTGGATCTAGCAGCAAATGTTTGATGAGGGGCAATCCTCTCTGGACTGGCGGAGAGGGAGCGTTCCCTGCCACTTCTCCTAATCGCCTATCTGGTGAACTTTTTCTTAGCCTCCATGGGGCTATGCCTCA
Organism: Dioscorea cayenensis subsp. rotundata; assembly: GCF_009730915.1. Taxonomy (NCBI): domain Eukaryota; kingdom Viridiplantae; phylum Streptophyta; class Magnoliopsida; order Dioscoreales; family Dioscoreaceae; genus Dioscorea; species Dioscorea cayenensis. The sequence continues at coordinate 11,600,133 of NC_052482.1, forward strand.
TCTTCTTTAGGCTGTAGGATGACGAAGGATCCCGACGCCATTTCTAACCCATGATAGATCCCACCAGTGCAGCCTCCTCATCGTTAGCGGGGACTAGTTCAAAAAACTGCACATCATATAAAAAAAATGTTACACAGGAAATATATAAAGATACATAGTAAAGGTATATTATACACATTAATACTGTAACTTTACATAGGATGCCTGAAGCATTACATATGAAACAAAATACTATATAGAAAAACAATATTTATACACAAAAAAATAAAATAAAATATTAATGAAGAACATACTTCTTTCCCTTTCAGGGATTTTAGCAAAGGTTCGATAGACGCTGCTTTTATAAAACTGCTCTCTCCATAGCACATGATGTAGGGTATTCGTCCTACACGTTGTTTCTTGTCACCCCTAGTTATTTGATAGAACCAGATGTTCGGGGCCATGACGCACCTTTTCAAGTATCCAGCGGTTGTTAAGTTCCCCTTGCACCTTAGTTGCACACGGGCCACCGTTGCTAGGACGTCTGACATCAACTACTTGTGAGTGGCGGGCGCCCATGCGTAACGGCCAAGGGAGGCCAAATCGTCAACATAATGTGCAACCCATGTTGGTGCGTTCAGTTAAGTGTTAGGAAAGAGAATGGTGGTCATTAGATAGACCACAAGTAATCTCACAAATATCTCCTCTTCTCCATCTTTGTTGCTGACGAGTCTGAGAAGGTTGGTTTTTATCACATCTCAGTGGAGACTGTGCATTTTATGAAGATACGTTTGTTCAAAGATGGAATGCTCTTTCTCGTGTTTGAAGGAGACAATATCCCCTTCACAGCCCATGATAAGAGCAACATCATCAGGCCTGAAAGTAAATGTGCTCTCACCTATTTTAAAACACTGGATTCGTCCATCATATATCTGCATAAGTGCGTCCAGCACTACCCTCTCTTGTAATATAGGGTTAACTTCCATTAAATGTGCGAAAGGAGTGCCTTGAAGGATTTCCCACTGTCGCCGAGTCATGCGAGGCTTTAACTTGGTGAGCATTTAACTTGGTGAGCATTGCCACAACAGGGGCCAAATAACATTGCTCATTCACCATACTGGTAGCCATATCTTGTTTATACATACAATCGCAATGAAAATAATACAAACAATCAGTTCAAGATGAACGACGACAGAGTAACAAACATTAACACATAAACAATACACCGTATGAAACATGTTATACACACAAAAAAAACACACAAACTAACATGAAGAACCCCCAAACTTGATAGAAAAACTCTTAAAACTTTCTTTTTTACAGAAAACCTAGAACCCAACCCCTTCACTCTTGCCCATAGAGACCTTTTTACCTTCAGCTTGGCTATTTTGTGGGTTGAAATCACAGTGAAGAGAATGCCGGTGAGAAAAAGAAGTGAAGAGGAGAAAAACCCTAAACGGTGCTCGGTGAGAATAGGCAAACAGCGAGGATGATGAGACGATGGAGGCAATCAAAAGAAACAAACTATCCAACTTCTCGATATTGTAACCGTCCTTGCATCGCTTCCCCATGCCACTTTGGAGGGTATATTTGATATTTCCTTGCCTGTGATAGAGTTAATGAACATTGGGGGTAGTGAGGTAATTTCCTGCCTTCTTTTAACTCCGTTACCATCTTTAAAGTGTTTTGGGCTAAAAAATAAATAGCTTGAAAATGATGGTGTATTGGGGATATGAAAACTTTCAAGGTTTTTTTTTTTGGGGATAAGGAAACTTTAGAGGGAGTATTTATTACTTCCCAGTATTTATTATTCTTCGCCATGAGGGATAAATTGAAACAAGTAAATTTATAAAAATTATTAAATATAAATAAGAAAATTTGGATTTTTTTTTTTAACGGAACATACATGTTAACTGATGTTTAGATGGGGGAATTGATTTCCTCAAAGGGACTCATTCCCCCACCCTGCCCATTTTTTTATATATTTTTTTTATTTAAATATTTAATTATCATCTTAAAATATATAATAATTCAAATAAATTATCTAATTAAAATATTTAATTATAATAATTAAAATGAATAGTAATCTATTTGAATCATATAATATAAATATTTAATCATAATAATTAAAATGAATAATATTATTCAAGTCCATCATTAGATAGCCCAATGGTAAGACACTTGGGTACTAGGGAGAGAGCAAGGGTTCAAATTTCTCTCTCAGAAGTACTGTTATGTACTATTTATGACTGTACACTTGGGCCAAGTACTGTTTTTATACTATTTACGGTCTGAGTGTGGGCTCCCTTTTGGGAAAAACAGTGGTTTCACCATTCCAGGATTACAGGACCGGGGGATTTTCCCATGAGGTTTATAAGCCATTGTAATTGGTGCACCTCTGTACCTGTCTGTCTCTTTGGCAATCCCTTAAATGGGGGGCGTTTGTGGTCTATTTGTCAAAATAATAATAATAATAATATTCAAAATATTTTATAATGAAGTTATTTATTTTCATTAAATATATCTTATTATTTATATATTAATGTAAATTATTTGAAATTAGGACATGAAAGTAAGTTTGACACATTTTTCTCCCAATTTTTCTGATTTTTAATATTGAATCTTTCCAATGAAACACAATTTCATTCAATGAAAGAACTACCTAATATGTGTACACTACTTCAACTTCTGGTTACCATGTTCACATGATTTAGGCTTCTGCTTTGTTTGACAACAATAAAATTATTCATCATATGTGGGTTTAGTGTTTTAGCGCTATGTATAGTTATGGAGTGGCATTTTTTTTTGGTTATTCAACAAATTAGGGTAGCTTTATCAATTAACCTCTATGTCTTTGATCATTAATAATCAATTTTATTATTATCACTAATTTCCATTATTGTTGGATGATGGTTCTTATGTACAAATCAAGGCTATGAAGATAGTTCGAGTAGGGATGGCAACGGGTCGGGTCGGGTGCGGGTATTACCATACCCGTACCCGTACTCGATACCCCACTAATATACCCGAACCCGAATCCGAACCCGACGGGTAATCGGGTACCCGTGGGTATACCCGCCCCGCCCCAATATTAAAAAATTAATAAAAAATATATTATTTTTATAAAAAAAATAACTTAAAAGTAATTATAATTTTTTATAAAATAAAATAAAATAAAAATAAAATTATTATATAATTACAAGACCAAACAAAAAGGAAAAATAAAAAACCCTAAATTGTGAAGTTGTAGAACATATTAGTATATATATATATATATATTATATAAATATTTTAGTAATTTTAATTTTGGGTCGGGTACGGGTTCGGGTACGGGTCAGGTATTAGAATTCCCATACCCGCACTCGCACCCGCACCCGTTTCATATAAGTCGGGTTTTACCCGAACTAGACCCGAAACCCTGTCAAATCGGGTTTTACCCGTCAAACTCGGGTCGGGTCGGGTCAGGTTGGGTCGGGTATGGGTATTATTGCCATCCCTAAGTTCGAGATTGATTCTATAAAAATTTTAAAGAAGATTAAAATTAGTGATACAAATTTGAGTTGAGTTCAACGGTTCAAAATATATCCATAGATTGTGAAGTATGTATAAATACATATCATATAATAAATATATTATTATGTAATTAATATAGTTAATTGTCAATAAGAAAATAATATTATAAATGAGATTTTAGTTTTGAGCAAAACCGAGGCATATTCAAATTGTTGAGAACAAATTTATTCAATTTTATTTTCAAGAAAAATTAATCCAAATTTAACTTTTTTAAATTAAAACCAAAGGGCATGTAGCCCAGTCATATCCCTGAGTCCCCTTATTTGAAACAAGTTTAATAACAACGAGATTAAGGACTCATGGTAGTTTTTTTTTTCATCCGTGTACGTCCCTAAAAGTTAATACTTATCACTCAAACTCTAAAAAAAATACGATTCTCTTTGTCTACAACTTAATATGTTAGGAGCCAAAACAAACGGATAGAAAAATTTTAGGGATAATTTATGTCTTTAACCCCAAAATAATGCTCTTAAATAGGGGCAGACTCAAACACTAAGTTGGGCCCGGCCCATGGGCATTGCCTCCCCCAGCCCAGAACAATCAAGAATTCTCCATCTATCTCTTCTGACAACCGTACACACATGTAATATACGGTCATGAAATGAAATACACGCCCCAAATCACGAAATTTTCATTTTTCATTCCTAACAGAAAAAAATTGGGATCCTTCGGGCCAAGACCACGTGGACGGTGTACCAAATCCTCTCCCGCGGCAGTCCTCCTCCTTCCCCTCTCCTTCTTCATCCCCCTCCCTCCCAATCCCCCTCGAAATCCCCAGAACTCTCCATTTAATCCTTGCCACCATGGCCGCCTCTGCTCTCTTCTCTGCCGCCAGCCCTTCTTGCGCCTTCTCCCAAGCCAGGCGATGCTTCCCTTCGCCTCCGCCTTCTTTTTCTCTTCGTCTCTCTTCTAGATGTTCTCTGTCATCTAGGTTCCCGGTTTTCGGACTCAAATCTTCGAGGAAGGGTGGTTTTCTTTGTTTCGCCACTGTTTCCACGGAGCAGGATGTCTATGATTCTGCTGATAAGGTTGATGGCCTTCCTTTTGTTTTGCCTTCTCGTGTTTATATTGTGAATTGGGTTCTTTTGTGAGCTTATTGCGGAAAAGATAGAATTTTTACTGAAAAATGCTGGCTTCAATTCATTTGGTGAATTTCTTGGGATTCGGGTGGTCTTAGTTAGGGTTTTGTAGTTTTAAGTTGAGTGATTATGGTGGGAAAAAGTTATATTTGAAATAATCAACACATGTGTTTCAGAAACAGAATGCATTGTTTTTTTTTTTTTCAAAAACTTTGTTGTTTCTGTATTGTGAATTGGGATCTCTTTGTGAGGTTACGGTGGAAAAATATAATTTTTTACCTGAGAAATGCTGGCTTTAATTCATTTGGTCAATTTGTTGGGACTCAGAGCGAGTATTGGTAGTAGCTAGGTTTCTATAGTTTCCAGTGTAATGGTTATGGTGGAAAAGAAGTTAGATTTAAAACGATGGACAGACATGTTTTAGACACTGAATGCATTTTTTTTTTTTAAAAAAAAAATCTCTTTGCTTTCTTTGTCTTGAATCAGGTTCTCTTTTTAGATTATGTTGGGAAAATATAATTTTTGCATGAAAATGCTGGGTTTAGTTCATTTGATTAATTCCTTGGGGATCAATGTAAGCAATGGTGCTTATCATGAATTGGGTTCTCTTGTGAGATTACAGCAGAAAAATATAATTTTTATGTGAGAAATGCTGGCTTTACTCATTTGATGAATTCCTTGGGATTTAGTGCAAGCAGTAATGATGGTTAGGTTTTTACAGTTTCAAGTTTAATGATCATGGTGGAAATGAAGTTAGATATAAAATGATGAATAGAAATGTTTTAGACAATGAATGCATGTTTTTGCAATATCTTTCTTGTTTCGATATATTGAATTGGATTCTCACTTGGGATTTTGGGAAAATAGCTACAATTTAGATTCGAAAAGATGAAGATATGTGTTTTATACACTGAATATGTGTTTTCCCCTCGCTATAGCGTACAAACTTAGGTCTGACCACTGAGTTTAAGTAATGAAAAGGAGTGGATGATCAAAATAGCATTTCATATGTGCTAGTATAAATTCGTGTATTTTCAAATATCTCCCTCAAAAATTATTTTTTTATTAGTTATCATCATTGGAGGGTGATGGTGAAAGTTCAACTGCAAAATATCCCATTAGGTGAGTTTAAAGGGCTATATTTATTTATGACCACAGAAATAACACTCCTATTGATGGTTGTCTTCGTAACTAAACAAGATAAGATTTGATGCACCACGTATAATTATGTTTTTTCCCATGTGCTTTATGTTAAATCCCACTTAATACTTTGTCTGGATATAACAACATTATACCTTTGTTTGTACTGCAAGGGTTTTGAAATGGAACTGTGAATTGCACCTGTTAGATGTCTGATGTACTTTTCTAGTTTATATAAGTTTCCTTGTTCAGTCAATGAACCTTCATGACGATTGAAAAGGTTGTTGCATCATTTTATTTGATTAAACATTGTGGTGTTGGCCAGGACCTTATAGAAAGGTTCATGATAAAAACTATCTTTTGTGCTATTGAGATATTAGAGTTTGTCGATGGTAACACCAAGGAAATAACCAAGTGGGGATAATGGATTTTGTTTTTTGTTTTTTGCAACAATGTTTGGTTTTATTCGGAAGGTTATTGTTGAGGAAGTAATTGTGGACAATAAACAGACAAGTAGAGTTTATATTTAATGCAACTAAATGACCAAAATGGTACATGAGGATACAAGAAAGTAAGGTTGATTAGAAGGGGTTAGGAGTGAGGAACTAATTTCTATGCCTTGCTCATCTAATGAATATTTTCCAACTGGGTGGAATAGAAGTTACAATTATAATAAGTAACTTTAGAACTTTTTGTACAGTGCTTTACACAAGGAGAATTGAATTCTCTTTCCCATTTCTATGTGGCATGTTAGTAGTGGGCAATCCATATCCTTAGATGTATAAGAACTTTATGGGCATGAGGGTTCCTTTGGCTTGATGATCATTTTTTTTAGGTTATTGCTTTTATGCAAATTAGATTTTACTGTGATTATTTGAGGTTAGAATAGCCTGAGTTAGATATTTTATTGGTTAAAAAAAAAAAAAAAATTATGGAAGCTATTTTGTAATGGGATATGTGCCCATATTTTGATGAGTGTGAAAAATGCGAATAGGATATCTTGTTTGCTGATATTAATTTTCTATTTGATGGATGTGTTAGTTATATTAGGTTCTTAATGATCTTAGGAGTTTTACATTTACTAGCTTTTATTCAAAATATAACCTTGTGGCCTTGGCACAATGGTATGTTTGTCTTTTCTAGCATTAGCATTATTGGTTATATGGGAGGAAATAATAAGCTTTGTCTTACGGCTGCCCTTTATAAGTTTCTTCATGTACAAATACAAGAAAATTTATGAAGAAATTGTTTTGAGAAAGTATTCTTGTTGTCTTCCTATCTTCTTTATTTTGTCTTTTAGGGTCTTTTAGCTTATGCCCAATCTATGATTTTCTGTTTATTTGATCAACATTAATTATCAAGTGTTGCTAGTTTGACAAATTAAATTAGTTGACCTGCTATATCAGTTCCTTGTTTCTGTAAATTTATGCCCGATTCTATTGTAAAATAAATGCTTCTCATTTTCTGCCAGACCTATCTTTCTTAGGATATTGACTGACATTATTGCTCACCTTTTTTATTTCCCTTATCAAATTTTTTCCCTTTCTTTTTGGTTTTTTTAAATTTTTTTATGAACTCATTTTTAATTTATGAATGAGCTAGTTTTTGCTCTTCATTTGTTCATAATGAAAGTTTATTATTATATCTATAAAAACACAAAAAGAAATCTGGGAGAGTGCATATTTACTATTATATCACAGACAAGAAGAGAGGAGGATGATCATGATCTCTTTTTACCCCGTTTAGTAAACTTGCTAAGATTTAAGATGGAAAAAATAAATCTGTTGAGCTTCAAAGAAAGATTCAGAGCTCCTGAACATCCACAAACTTAGTAAGAAATTATTCTTTGGCATCCTTTTCTAAACGAATAGGTACTCCTATTTGGCAAGTATGATCTGTGCAGAGTTCTCAATGTGCAAGTATTAGGTAGGATATTAATAATGATTTGCATTAAAAAAAATCTAAATTAAGGAACCAAAATTTTACCAGTTCTCCCAATCAATGTTTCATTAATAATTACTGTCTTTAAAGGAATCCAAATTGAGGTGCCAAAGTTTTACTGGTTTTCCAAATTAAAGTTTGCACATGTTATTTCTTTGGCACTGGTTGTCTCATTACTTCCTCACCTGATTAAGATATAAGTCCATTTTTTATGTATTGGTGGTGATTCTTATGCTAAAATTGCAATGTAGCATCCTCACCATATGGTGTTTGCCTGATGTCAAAGAACTTGTTGTGTTTGATGATTGGCTTTGGGGCATCATTTGTTCTGTTTTTTTATCCTGATGAGGTTATCTTGGTTCTCGGTGTAAATGGTTTCATTGAAAGTCCAATATTGAAGTTCTCAATCTTGAGTTTGATATGGTTGCATCTATGACCCTGTATCCCACATTTATACGCCTGTAAAGTTTGTCTATCAAGTCCATTCTTGCCAATGCCCTTACCATCATTTTCATTAATGAAATCATAATTATGGATGTTTAATATATCCATATTTAGAACTTGGATATGATATTTATGGTGTATACGTGCTACATCATTTTGATCATTATGACATTTTGGCAAATTTTCTGTCCTTAATAAAAAACTAATCCAATGGTCATAATGGTAACTATCTGTCTACTAAGGCCTAGGGGTATGCATCTAATTGATTGTCAAATAATGGTCATAATGGTAACTATTTCTGTATACTAGGGCCTAGGTGTATGCATCTTATTTATTGTTGAATTAATGTCCATGATAAATGATTGCATGGCACAATAGCTAGTGCCACACTTCAACAAAAATGATAAGTTGCCTGTTCGCATATATATATCACACATTTTCATTATATGGTGTGGCCATTAGATGCTTTTCTTTTACCATTTATTTCTATCATTTTGTCTCGTCTTCTGCTTTAGTAGCGTACTTTAAAAAGACCACTAACGAATTAGGTTGATCTTTCTTTTCCTGGATCAATCTTTGAAGAAATATTATGATTATATGGAAATTTCTTTACCTGAATCAATCCAAGAACAAGATCTGTAAGATGCGGATTTCTTGTGCTATAACTACACTTACTGTGTTTCAGTTTAAATTTACAACACAAGGCTGTGCTTAACTTGAAAATATCATACACAGGAAGATGCAGAAACTGACATTCCTGCTGAGGAGGGTGCAGATGATGATGTTGATACCGATACAGAAGAGGACATGGATTCGGCTGTATTGTCATCATTGCAATTATACAAAGAAGCTTTAGCACGTGATGACCAATCAAAAATAGCTGAAATAGAGGCCTTCCTTTTGTCCATTGAAGATGAGAAGAATTCCCTAGCAACCAAAGTGGACTCGTTGTCTCAAGAATTGGCAACAGAAAGGGACCGGATTCTCAGAATTAGCGCTGATTTTGATAACTTCAGGAAAAGGACTGAGAAAGAACGTCTTTCTCTGATGAGCAATGTGCAAGGAGATGTTATTGAAAGTTTATTGCCAGTTTTGGATAATTTTGAAAGAGCCAAAGACCAAATCAAGGCAGAGACTGAAGGGGAAGAGAAGATCAATAACAGTTACCAAAGCATTTACAAGCAGTTCATGGAGATCCTTACATCATTGGGTGTTGAAGCCGTGCAAACTGTTGGTCATCCATTTGATCCTTTGGTACTTTCTTGAACCCATATTCCTGTTTCATTACATGCTATTACTGCTACTTAAACTGCTAGTTAAGTCAAGTTTGATAATTTTGTCTTTTAAATCAAAATTACCTAAAACTGGATCAACTAGGTGCAATTTAAGAGTTATCTATTTTTGTGAGCACTTCTGACATTCTCACTTACAGATGCTCTACAAACTCAGACAATCAAAGATCTGTTGATTGGTCATTTTCCTTCTAAATTGTTTCATTTCTTGTAATAGCTGCATGAGGCAATAATGCGTGAGGACTCAATGGAGTTTGAGGAAGGCATCATACTTCAGGAATTCCGTAAAGGGTTTAAGCTCGGGGAGAGGCTTATTCGGCCATCAATGGTGAAAGTATCAGCAGGACCAGGTCCCGCGAAAGCGGAAGATCAAGGTGATTCAGGTGAGAATGAAGGTGAAGCAAGTCAAGAAAGTACTCCGGAAGATGGTCAGGAAGGTGGTGATTCTGTGTAATTTTTTTGTCGAAGTTTCCATTATCAATTTTGCCACAGAAATTCGAGCTTATGATCTATAGACAACTGTCCTTTTTTCTGGTTAGGATCTCATGTTTCCAATTAGCAGTTCCTGGTCTACAATTTCCATGATAAAATGAGAAGTTGATTAAATGTTTTGTCTGCGCATTGATTTCGTTGATCTTTTACTTTTAATGGAAATGAAATGTGGTGTTATTATTAATTTTTCTGTGATATGAATATGAGTTGTAAGCTTGTAATGGCAGGAATGATCTGGTAATTATATGCATAGTTCTGTAACTTTTATATTTTAATTGTTATTTTTTTGGCTGGAATTTTAGACTTATAATTTTCGATATCAAGAATGGTATATTTCCTGGTCTTGTTTGTTTTGTCATTAGATTTTCTGAGCGGTATATGTCATTAATTGATTATCATGTTTTTGCTCTTTTATTATATATATATATATATATTGTTAAAGTTTTATTGATTTACTGTCAACATTGGTAATGGCGCATTTTCTCCTAAATATAAAGCCCAAGTCTTAACGGCAAGTAGGGGTGGACATGGGCCGGGCGACTAATGGGCTGGCCCGAACCCAGCCCAAAAAATACAGGGCCTGGGTTTAGAAAGTTGGCCCAAAAAACTGGGTTGGGCTCAAATGTTTTGGCCCGATTGAATTTCGGGCTGGGTTTGGGTCAGATGAATTTTGACCCGGCCCGACCCGACCCGAATAAATAAATAATATATATATCATATATTATTTATAATATATAATTATATATATATATAAAGTAGTAATAGGCTTGAAAAGAGTAAACATTTATAATACTTGTGTTGTATTTTTTTTAAATGTTTGAAAAAATTTAGGGGTTGTAGTAGTAGTTTTATTTAGTTATTTCAATTATTTCATAAAAAAATTAATTATTTTTTGGGTCGGGTTGGGCTGGGCCTGGGCCTAATGACAATCAAATGGGTCGGGTTTGGATCAAAACAATTTGGCCCGAACATGGCCCGGCCCAGCCCAGCCCGAATATATGGGTTGTATATTTGAGTCTAGCCCAGCCCAGACCCGACCCAGCCCGGCCTATGTCCACCCCTAACGGCAAGTCAAGGTGTCAACAGGGTTGCATGTACACAATTTTAAACTAGTTTATTAAATAATTTTATTAATTGTTTTAATAATATATGCGGATGTTTTTCAAATGAGAAGTCTTTTTAATATTCACAAAAAGTGACAAATTTTAGTTTTAATTTTTTGAGCGCATGATTATTTTCAAATATGTTTCGTATCTTTAAATTTTATTTATTTACTATTTTTTGAAAGCTCTGGATTTTTTTTTTAGTTTTAAAATTTTTAAAAAATACTCAATGGGTAAGGCGCTCACTCTGTGCTGAGTTGACCTCCTCGGATTGGCATGCTCTGTTGTCTTAAAACAGTCTTGTTTAAAATTTGGGAAAATTAGTTATAGTTCTCTGAAATTTTCAAAAACATCCCGATTAGTTCTTCTGACATTTGAATATTACAAATAAGCTTTTTTTTTAGTTTATTTTCTTTTAATTCTTGCATCTCACTCCGTTTGTTGTTTTTTTTTTATAATTCCAACATTTACCTTGAATGACTTTTTAAAAGCGGACAGATAGCCATTAAATCAATCATTTTTCCTATATTTTCACTTAACTTTTGTACTTTGTGTGTAGTTTTAACCCTCCTTAGATGTTCTACTTGTCTCCTTCTTCTTCAACCAAAATTCTATTTGTTCCTTTTGTCTCCATCTGGGCAAGCTTTGTCTCTACTATCTCACATTCATGTTCACCTCGGTGTTAGCAATTTACCTACTCCTCAAGATCTTTGTAACAACCAAAGGTTGTCGAGGAAGGCTTGAGAAAACATTCAAAGGGCCCTATGAGTCTTTTTTTTTTTGGGTGAGATTATTTCCATTGATGTGCATCTATAAACCATATCATTGTATGACATTCTTGTATTGTAATCCTTTTTGGTGCAGGTTATCAATGGATACATTTTGGGCAGTCTCCAGATATTAGGGGAAGGATTGCGTCCTGCAGTTCACAATGTTAACTTCTTGGGATTCAGTACTAGGCGAGATATGTGAGAGATGGGGGCTTGAAGTTCTAGTGTTAGGGTGAAGTTCGTCACACCAGATGCACACCGAATGATTCGTCCCATTGATTCCAAGGTGGACTTCCAACGTATGTGTCATGTAAACCACATGTTCAACAACGCTGCCATTGATCTTACTGTTGATACTGTCGAGGGGGTCGCATATGTGCCATCGTGTTCTTCAGTCCCATCGTAAATTTCTATGCTTTATATGTTCGGTTTGATCACCAAATTCATGAAAGAATGGCTTTATGATTAATAGCTTGAATTTCCATTTAGAATTTTGACATTTCGGTTTCTATTGGGCTTTCTTGTTTATAATTGCAAGTTTTCGTATATAATCCAATTTTCTAGATTAGTTATATCCGTTCCTGTTTAATATTTGAATTTATCATTTAAGTTGTGATATTTTTGTTTAATACTGTATGTTTCTTCTTATATTTCGTTTCTTGTTGTTTCATTTGTTTTAATCTCACGTGTGGTACTCATACCACCAGCAGAGATTCGTTTTCAGAGAGCATATCATTCGAGCAATGCACATTCCCATCTCAACAAGAAAATGAGGGAGTCCTATCGATCCATAATCCATTAGATCATCCTAGAAATGTTTCATTAGAAGTTGGTGTACAGTTTCATGATGGTGATCATTTTAATGATTCACTTCAGAATTTTGCTATCGAATGGAATTTTAACTTTACATTCACAGAGAACAATAACAGAGGATGACTATCCACTGTGCTGTTGAGGGTTGCCAGTGGTGTGTCCACTCATCTAAGGAAGGTGACATAAGACGTTTAGAATTAAGACTATATACCTAACACACATATGCGGAGACGGTATCGACACGACATCATACCCAAAAGCTTCTAAAAAATGGGTTAGTTCGAGTGTGATATAGAAACTGAAAGACTGCCCATTGTATAGGGCTATTGACTGACATTCAATGTGATAGTGTGATCATGGTGTTAAACTATCCTATAAAAAAGTTTTGTTAGGTAAAGAGGTTGCCCGAGGTGTTTTTCATGGGAGTGAGGTGGCAAGCTATGACCTATTGATGTGGTATGCAAGCAAGGTGATGGAGACGAACCCTGGTAGCTTTGCCATTGTCGAGGATGATGGCGATTGTTTTAGGCACGCATTTTTTTCTTTCCATAAATGTGTTGTTGGCTTCAAGATAGGCTGCAGATCCTTGCTATTCATCTATGGAATGCACTTTCTTGATAAATACAGGGGAACCTTGTTGGGTACAACTAGTAAAGATACAAATGATGGCTTCTTTCATGTCGCATTTGCTATTGTCAACAAAAAAAAAGACGCCAATTGGACATGGTTTCTGTCAAAGCTTGGGGATGCTCTATATGGAGATGATGATTACAAAGAAGTTGTTACATTCATATCTGATAAATAAAATAGCCTCATCAGCGTGATTTCGAAAGTTTTTTCTTCCTCCCGACATGCATATTGCTTAAGGCACTTGGAAGCAAATTTTATTAAAGGTAATATCAGACTAGGGAAGGCATTGAAAGAGGAGCGTTGGTCCATATTTGCAAGGATTACATACGCATACACGGAGAAGGAATATGATGATGCAGTTAATGACCTGCGAGCCACTTCGGTGGATGCACATCTTTGGTTACTCCAAAAATCCGATGTCGCTCACTGGTCAAACTACATGTTCAAGGGAGAAAGATGGGGTGAGATTTATTCAAATGTTGCTGAGTCATTCAATGCATGGATTAAGGAGGCACGACACCTCTCAGTATCTAACATGGTCAACTCCATACGTTAAGCTACGTGTTCCTATTCACTAAGTATTCCATGTTTCTATTTAGCTCTACCAATTACGGTTTATGGATTCATCTTTTTAGTTAAAAAATTAGGTTTATCTTTAAGCTAAAGCATAAGCATTTGCAATGCGATGTTAGCACTTAATCCATGTTATTTCGCTTTAATATGTACAGTTCGTAGTTATAAGTAGACGTTTAGTTTTAACATATGTTTTTTTCTATTTATGATAAGATGTTATCATTTACCAGCCTTGTTTCTTTGTAACTTTTTTTTACACCTAAGGTTCAAGTTGATGAACATTTTGTCTTCACATTGTGAACATTTCCGCCAATGGGAAATGCACCCATGCCTTAACATACACAAAAAGGTTGAGGAAATTGTTGAGTCATCATGCTCTTTACTAGTTGCCAGATCTGATGCTGATCATTTCGAGGTGGTCGAGTAGAATAGCAACTTCGTCAGTTTTCTAACAAGAATGTGCTCCTATCATAGATGGCAAGTTTATGGCATTCCTTGTAAGCACTCATGTGCGGCAATAATTCAAACGGATGCAAATGTCCATCGATATGTTCACCACTATTTTATTGTTGCTGCTTATCGTCTAGTGTATGCGGAAGCTATATTTCCCATCCCGGATAACAACAAGCCAACCAATTATACTCGAAAGCTACTTTTGTGACCATCGATAACGAAGAGGCCACTGGGACAACCGAGGCGGAAAGGAATTGAATCACAACCATCTATTATACGTGAATTACACTATAGCAGATGTCGTGAAGCTGGACACAATAGGAGATCTTGCAATGCTCCAACAGTTGACTAACTCACTGAAGTTAATGTCCTGCCAGGGTTGTATTTTGTAGACTTTAAACCTTACCAGCTTAGATTAAACTTTACCATGCTACAGTAAATGGGAACATATATAATTAACCAGTACTAAGTTATGTTAGGTTTAAAAGTGTTAACATAAACATAAACATGAATGTTAAAACATAAACATTGAGTTTTAAGCGATAAAGTAAGACGTCACAGATATTGTTTGGGAATTTCACATATTAACTGTTCTAATCTTTCTCGAAGGAAACATCTTCCTTTTTGACCCGCGTATTTCTACCACCTCGAGCGATGCAGTCCATTAGTATTTGTGCTGCATAACGTAATCACAAGAGAGGCATGCCAGTTTGTGGCAAATGGAGATTCTCACCTAGAAGGTGTTGATCGATAAAGCGCATGGTGAATAGGCAGCAGTCAAGTGTGCCTTTTTTCTAACGAGGGCAATCATGTTCATAGTTGAGGGGGTATTTCTCTGTTTCTGCTTCACCTAGTTCGTTTGCTAGGTATCGATCAAAGAGCTCCCGCTGTGTACATAACATTATCAAATGTAGTTTTCGACAAAAAATTGAAGGAAAAGAATTAAATTCGACTGATATAATTGATCCTCACCATGTCCTTGGCGTCGGCATTGTACATACAATTATCAAAAGATGAATAGTGAAAGTATACCTTTATCTCTTTGTTAAGAGTGACTACATGGAAATGGGAATTGAAGATGATGGGCAGGAGGACCAATTCCACTTCATGGTAGCTGCATGCAGCCTCTTCCATCAAGGTCAAAGAGACTCCTATAGTATGTTGCGACTTAGACATGAACAAGGCTAACGGGCGCGTGATTGCCACACGTTTCTTGTAAGGATACGATTTCTTCTTAAGTGACTCCATAACATCATCGGTAATCATCTTCCCTTCCAATAGTGTTTACAGGTGATCTTAAGTGGTATATGATAAGTCGTTCTTCAAGATGACCGCCCTACATTATACGAACACAAAACAATTAATGAATACAATGATTAGACATAAAAAAATCATGTTAAGTGGAATCACACAGTATTGAAGGGGAACAATTAATGTTAATTGAAAACACATAAATTCAGAATAGAAACAAAGTAGGCTAAAGATAAATTTAAATATTAATTGAAAACGTAACATATCAAGTGGTAACTAAGTTGATTAAGCGAAAGTCTTACTGGTCCATCATGTAGTTGAGGTATATGGATATTGTGACTTGCTCCAGTTCATCTAAGCGCATAAAATCGGTAGGACATTTTTTTTAGGAATGAAATCAGTTTTAACTTTTTCTGTTTGTTGTTTTTCAACAATGGTCAATTCAATGTTGGTTTCATGTGTTGGTTCTTCAACACAATCATGTTCTTTAGTTTTATTACCGGGGGGTATATTTGGCGATGAGGCTTTTGTTTCTTCTGCAGATGCAATAGTGGAGAGTGCATTTTCTTCATGAGACATATGAATTAGGGAGAATGGTGTCAGTTTATTTCCAATATATTGATGTTATCAGCTGGGGAGAAGGGTGTTGGCTCATTTGTAACATTTTTCGTGGAATTTGCTTTTTCTTTAATAGCTGCTTGAACTGGGGAGACGGGTGTTGGATCGTGTATAGGATGATCTAACAAGGGAGCTTCTTCCTCGACTGCGGCTGGATCATCTATGGCTTTTCTTCAGTCTTGGTTGGATCATCTACAGGATGATCCGGGGAACTTCAGTTTGTGATGGGGAGACAAGTGTCGGTCCATCTTCAGGATTCACCGGAGTGGGCAATTTTTCTTCATCTTTGTTAGGTGCTGGTGTGTCATCTTTCAAGTTCGTTAGCAATTGTATGATGTTGTCAACGTCAATAGCGTCACCATCATTGACATGAGATAACGTTGTCAGAGATTTCTATCCTCCTTTCTCTCTTTCCCTTACAGTCAATCTTCTTTTGCGGTGGTACGGGGCGATTGACTTGTGCAGATGCATGCCGTGTCACCTGTGTTGTCTGTGTCACTTGTTCTTCGGGAGGCGGTGCTTCATCTGTTGGGAAAGGGGGTAATGGTCGATTGCACTTTATGGGCAACTTTTTTGAACACTTAGGAGATGAAGAGGATGATGCTGACGGGGGAATAGGCTTGTCTCCATCAACGGGGAGAAACGGTACATCTTGCATTTGGACACAACCCTCCATTGCCCCCACACGGGCTTGTAGACCGCCAAACTCTCTTGTCAGTCTCTTAAATCCTTGCAATAATTGGGTAGCCACGTCGTCGTTGATTGTTTGCTTCAGGTAACTAGCAGTAGATGGACTACGATGAGTGTTACGATGGGGACTCCTTGGAGGGGACTGTGACAGATCACGTTGTTTGAACTCTTTAATCCTGATCTACTATGAGAAATCGGTTTGCTGATAGGTAGAACTGCATGACGGTTTGCCCTAACGAGGGCTTCTTCATCATTTCCAGTGATGGCGAGATCAAAATACTGTATTATAAACGACATTAATAAATATTAAATGGAAATATATAATATTAAATAATAACTACAAACACTAAGTTATAAATCAATATTTTAATGTAAAAGACAAATTATTATATTAGAAAAAATTAAAAGATGACTTATAACATAAAAAGTTACATATAAACCTCATAATGTAAGTCAAAAGGTTTATATATATACTAAATTATGGAAATTAGTCTTACGAATACCTCTTTGCCTTTCAGAGATGATAACAAGGGACCGAGTGTAGCTTGCTTCCGAAAGCTATTCTCACCATAACACAGTATCCAGGGAGTCCTCTTAATACGAACCTTTTTCCTAGTACCAGTTACCTTATAAAACCATATATTTAATGCAATGGCGCATCCTCTCAGGTAGCCTGCATTTGTCTCCTGCCTACTACACCTTGTTTGCACTTGAGCAGCTGTTTGGGGGACATCTTCTATAAGCTACTTATGCGTTGCCTCAACCTATGCATATTGTGCCAATAAAGGTCAATCTTTGATGCAGTCAACTATCCAGTTGGGTATAGAACATGATGTGTTTGGGAACAACATAGTCCCCATGATATATAGAACCAAGAGCCTCACAAAGTATTCATCTTCTCCTTTCTTTCGGACAATCTCTACAAGGGTTTTCTTGATAGAATCCCTATTTCTATCATAGCTTTTGGACTGATATTTTTCTTTGAAGGCGGATTGCGTTTCCTTCTTTTTGAATACCACGACATCACCATCACAATGGAGACCAAGTATAATGGCAATATCTTGGGGTCTAAAACTTAACAAGTTCTCCCCAAGACTAAATTTTCATGTGCGGTCATCATACCTTTGCATCAGGGCATCGAGCATACCCCTCTCTTGCAATATCGCCTAAATATCCATTAACACGGCAAAGGGTGTTCTCTTGATCATCTCAAGATGCCTTACATTCATTTGCGGTTTTAACTTGTCAAGTGTCTCCACTATTGGTACCAAGTAGCATCTCCCATTCATGAGGTTGGTGGCCATGTCTTTGTTGCCTACAACAAAACCAACATATTACTCAACTTAATAGTAGTTAATATTTAAATGGAAACCAATATTTCTACGTGTAAAAATCAATATTTAAACAAAAAACATTGTAACAGAGCGGAAAATATTATTTTTTCAGAGGGATATGGTTTAATTGTTACAACACAGTTTATCTCCATATAACAACACACATACAATTGGGTTTCACCCTCAGGTCCACATCACACAATCTCACATATGCCGGCATCCACAAAATCTAAAACCAACTGAAACCCTAATTTTACTATAAGAACCCTAATTAACTAGGTTAGGGTAAAATCCTAAAGGAGAATGTAAAATCTTATATTGCAAACCCATAGAACATCCGAAAAAGCCCCAGAATAGCTGAAAAAAAAGCACAAAACCCCCAACCCGCCTTTCTACCTTAGGGCGCTACTTCCATTGCTTCAGGAATACTGAAGAGATAGCATCGACGAGGCTCTCAATTGTGTGGCTCTGCTTTCGGTGTCAAACTCTCTGAATGATGATGGGCGAATTGAATGAAGGAAGAGACAACTCCTCTTTGCGATTATTCTAGAAGGAGAAAGAGCAAATTTCGTTAAACCACCCAACTAGTCCTGAAACTTTCCCCATTCAAGTCTCGTGATTCACAAACCACCCAATTGCTTCCAAGGTGGCGGAGTAATTTCGTCAAAACACTTTACATGGAAACTGATTCCCAATGTTTGAAGGTGGAGGGGCAATTTCTTCAAAACACCCCAGAATTAACACGGTTTCCTGACAAAAGGACTGAATAAGAAAGGCAACCAAAAATGAGGGACTTTATGTGAATATTGAAAGTTGTAGGGTTTTTTTATGGATAACGAAAATTGAGAGGGATCTTTTGGTCATTACCGGTTAAATATTTTTATTTTTTATTTTTTACAAAAACAACAATCACTTTCAAAAAGATATAAAGATATAAAGATGTTAAAGTTATGGTACCTTAACTACTCTTTAAAGACGACTTAATACTGGGGCAATAAAAACTTATTACATATGTTTAAAATGATATTGTTTATATAGAATTTTTTTTAATCCTAATTTTAATAGAAATATAATTTTATTTGGATTGCAACATAAATAAATTAAAGAAGGTAATTATAGGAGAGAGATAATCTTTTTAAAAAAATAATCTACCAATATCCATTTTTTGTTTTTAAATTCGGATAAATATAAATAAAAGAAACAAACCATCTTATCTAGGGTGATGGTTAGAAAATATCGGATTTTTTAAAAAAATAATAATAATAAAAATAAATCCAAAAAAAAGAGAGATTAATCCTTAAAGAATCTCCCAATACCCATCGATTTTTTTTTAAATGATAATAAATCCGAAAGAAAATATATTAGATTTTAAATAAAAAAGGATATCGGATTTTAAATTTAAAGCTATATATATATATATATATATATGAGAATTAAAAAAAAAAGAATCGGATTTATTATAAAAGATAATAAATAAATAAATCCAAGAAGAAATACTTGAAAATAATAATAAATACGGAAAAAGGTAAATCTAAGACTTATTTAAAAAAAAGAGAGTTATTATTTCTCAGTGCTTATGATTTGAGAAACAAAAAAAACTAATGTGAAGATCGTGGAGGTGGTTAAGATATAAAAAAACTACTTTGAAGTTGTAAAAACAAATTCCAAAAAAAGTGGGAGGGAGGACGAAGACAATAAAAAATGGGTTCATAGAAAATATTGAAAAAAAAGAGAGACGAAGACCAGGGAGACGAAGAGCAAAGGAAATGACATCAGACTCACAAGGAGATCGGATAGGTTCGAAAAGCTCAACGATATAAAAAAATTTCATTGGGCTGAGGAGGGGCGGCATCGACAACTTGAAAGAAAAAAATCTTAGGTATTATTTAATAAAAAAACTATATGAGAATGTTTATTCATGTGAAAGTCCGTGATGATTTTGAGAAAACACATGCACATACTTTCATACATGATAATTTCATCATATAAAAACATATGCATGGTTTCTGTGTATGGTGATTTCATTATAAAGAGATCTATATGCTTGCTTTGGTGCCCCATTTACTCATCATGGAGAAAAATATACATGTATGACTGCACATGCACATCTTTTTGTTTGCATGACCATGTTCCACTATCCTTCCTTCTCTATCGTTTATTTTATCAAATAAAAGCTATTCCCTGTTTTGATCCCTCATATCCAAACCTTTGTAAGTGTTCTCCCGAGTGGTACAATATCATCATTAGAGCTTGTTTGAGATAAAAAAAATTAAGTAAGATCAAGACCATTAATTGATCTTATAAAAGAAAATATTTAGTGATGTCAAGCCTTCATTGTTGTGCACTCTCTTCCTTTCTTGACAGAGATATTGTTAGCTTTTTATTGTAAAAAAAAAAATCATTGTCATTGTCACTTTGACTGTGTCAAACTGAAGTACTTTTTCAACTTTCCCACTAGTTTTCACCTAATATTTCATTGTTCACCCGATCATTAGGTTTTATGTTGCTTGCCTTATGTCCATGTTTGATGCATGAGGATTGATAGATGATGTTAGTAATTGATTGCTTTATCCAAGTGATTTAATTAATCTGTATTTTAGATGTGGAGAGGCAGGGATAGTTAAAAAAAAAAAAGGAAAATGAAAAAAATAGAATGGGCATAAAGATACTTGAAAGAATCCCTTTGAAAAATATTGTGTTGTTGAAAAAAAAAAGAGAAGAGTTCATAAAGAAAAAAAGGCTACGAATCTAAATCATAGGAACATTTAGGGTTGTCTGCAATAAATGTAGAGCAAAAAAAAAATGTACATAAGGTTTGGGTTTATTTGTAATAAAATTGAGGGAAGCATAAAATACTAAAATTTGATGGTTTAATAGCAAAATCCTTAGGGAAATGTGAAAGTGGAAAAGTTACGGGTTGATTTGTGAAATTTGGCGAAAAATGCAAAAAAGTAAAGTTGAAATTATGGGTTTATTTGCAAATTCTGGTGAATGTGAAAAAGTGAAAAGTTAGAGGGCTTAGTTGAATGAATCCTTCAATTCATAGAAATTTAAAGGGTTAATGTACAAAAATGTCATGAGAGGGGGTTAAAATGCAAAAAAGGAAAAAATGGGCTTTTAGTGAAAGTCGAGGGTATTATTGTAAATTTGCAAACCTACTTCCATAAACTCATGCTGAGTCCAATGTAATGGTCGAGAGCTCTCCTTGTAGAGTTTTCTCATTGTCTCTTGAGATTCTCTTGAGTTGAGTGAAAAATGCTATGAAGATCACGAGTCTCATGCTGACTCCAATGTAGTGTGAAAGAGCTCTCCTTGTGAGAGTTTCCTTATTATCTCTTGGGATTCTCTTTAGTTGAGTTGAAAATTCTGTGAAGACCACGAGTCTCATGCTACGTCCAATGTAGTGGTAGAGAGGTTTCCTTGTGAGAGTTCCTCATTACCTCTTAAAACTCTCTTCAGTTGAGTGGAAAATGCTAGGAAGACCACCAGTCTCATGGTGAGCCCAATGTAGTGGTTAAGAGCTCTCCTTGTGAGAGTTTCCTCATTACCCCTTGAGACTCTTTTGAGATGAGTGGAAAATGCTATGAAGACTACGAGTTTCATGTTGATTCCAATGTAGTGGAAGAGAGCTCTCCTTGTGAGAGTTTTCTCATTACCTCTTGAGACTCTTAAGTTGAGTGGAAAATGCTATGAAGACCACGAGTCTCATGCTGAGTCTAATGTCGTGGTATAGAGCTCTTCTTGTGAGAGTTTCCTCATTATCTCTTGAGACTCTTTTAAGCTAAGTGAAAAATATTTTAAAGAACAAAAGTCTTATACTGAGTCCAATGCAGTGGTAGAGAGCTCTCCTTGTAAGAGTTTCCTAAGTCACTCTTCAGACTCTCTTCGGTTGAGTGAAAAATGCTATAAAAACCACGAGTCTCATGCTGAGTCCAATGTAATGGTAGAGAGCTCTCCTTCTGAGAGTTTCCTCATTACCTCTTGAGACTCTCTTGAGTTGAGTGGAAAATGCTATAAAGATCACAAGTCTCATACTAAGTCCAATGTAGTGGTAAAGAGCTTTCGTTTTGAGAGTTTTCTCATTACCTCGTGAGACTCTCTTGAGTTAAGTGGAAAATGATATAAAGACCACAAATCTCATGCTGAGTCCAATGTAATGGTAGAGATCTCTCCTTGTGAGAGTTTTCTCATTAACTCTTGAGACTCTCTTGAGTTAAGTGGAAAATGCTATGAAGCGCATGAGTTTAATGTTGAGTCCAATATAATAGTTGAGAGCTCTCCTTGTGAGAGTTTCCTCATTAGCACTTGAGACTCTCTTGAGTTAAGTGGAAAATGCTATGAAGACCACAAGTCTAATGCTGAGTCCAATGTAATGGTAGGGAGCTCTCCTTATGAGAGTTTCCTTATTGCCACTTCAGACTTTCTTGAGTTGAGTGGAAAATGCTATGAATACCACAAGTTTAATGTTGAGCCCAATGTAATGGTAGAGATCTCTCTTTCTACATGTTTCCTCATTACCTCTTTAGACTTTCATGAGTTGAGTGAAAATTGCTACGAAGACCACGAGTCTCATGCTGAGTCCATTGTAGTGGTAAAGAGCTCTCCTTGAGAGAGTTTTCTCATTACCTCTTGAGACTCTCTTGAGTTGAGTGGAAAATGCTATGAAGACCACAAGTCTAATGCTGAGTCCAATGTAATGGTAGGGAGCACTCCTTATGGGAATTTCCCCATCCTCTTCAGACTCTCTTGAGTTGAGTAGAAAATGCTATAAATACCACAAGTTTAATACTGAGCCCAATGTAATGGTAGAGATCTCTTCTTCTGAGTGTTTCCTATTACCTCTTCAGATTCTCATGAGTTGAGTAGAAAATGCTATAAATACCACGAGTCTCATGCTGAGTCCAATATATTGGTAGAGAGCTCTTCTTATGAGAGTTTCCTCATTACCTCATGAGACTCTCCTTAGTTGAGGGGAAAATGCTATCAAGACCACAAGTCTATTGCTGAGTCCAATATAATGGTATAGAGCGCTCCTTGTGAGAGTTTCTCATTACTTCATAAGACTCTCTTGAATTGAGTTGAAAATGTTATAAAGACCACAAGTCTCATGTTGAGTCAAATATAGTGTTAGAGAGCTCTTCTTGTGAGAGTTTTCTCATTATCTCTTGAGACTCTCTTAAGTTGAGTGAAAAATGGTATGAAGACCACGAGTCTCATGCTGAGTGCAATGTAATGGCAGAGAGCTCTCCTTGTGAGAGCTTCCTCTTTACCTCTTGATACTCTCTTAAGTTGAGTGGAAAATGTTATGAAGATCGCAAGTCTCATGCTGAGTCCAATGTAGTGGTACGGAGCTCTCCTTGTGAGAGTTTTCTCATTACCTCTTGAGACTCTCTTAAATTGATTAGAAAATGTTACGAAGACCACGAGTCTAATCAACTCTAATACTGAGTCAAATGTAGTGGTAGAGAGCTCTTCATATGAGAGTTTTCCCATTATCTCTTGAGACTCTGTTAAGTTGAGTGGAAAATGCTATGAAGATCACAAGTCTTATGCTGAGTCTAATGTAGTGGTAGAGAGCTCTCATTGTAGAGTTTCTTCATTACCTCTTGAGACTCTCTTGAGTTGAGTCAAAAATATTTTGAAGACCAAATGTCTTATGCTAAGTCCAATGTAGTGGCAGAAAGCCCTCCTTTTGAATTTTCCTCATTATCTCTTGAGACTCTCTTGAGTGAGTGAAAAATATCTTGAAAACCACCTATTGTGTCGAGGTCCAATGTAGTGGTAGAGAACCCTCTTGATGAAGTGGAAAATATTTGAGTGAGTAAAAAAACTTCTTAAATAAAATTCTCTTAAGATCTACATGGGAAAATAGTGGTCTTTTCTGAGCAAGAAAAAATTATTGAATGATGCTCACACCTTACATGTTAAAAAACAATAAGGGAAAACGAGCTCTCTCAAATTGACTAAAAATAGTTCAACTAGTGAAATTCCCTAAGTGATGTCTAAATAAAAAGATTTTCGAAGTAAAAAAGCTTTGAGCAGAAGAAAAAAAAGTGTTTCAAGTGACTTGACAAAAAATGTTTCCTTGATAATGATGAAGAAAGAGGTTTCACAAGTGCGAGACACTGAGCCTTAAAAAAAATTCAAGTTTATGATTTACAAACAAATGGGGATCACCACCCAAAATCCACAAAATATTCTTTAAAAAAAAACAAGTCAAAGCAAATAAGTTAGTGACCAAATCATATGAATGGTCATGACTCAGAAATGCACAAACTAAGGCTCAAAAGCATATATAAGAGTCGAGGCTTGAAAATTTCAAATGATCGGACAAATGAGTTCAGGAATCTTGAGACATCAAAAGTCAAAGAGTCAAAGAGCTACATGAGTCCAAGATTGAAAGCTTTACAAGCGTGAAATGCCTGGTTTTTCAAAAGTCTAGATCAAATGAAATCAAGTTTGTGATTCACAAATATAGGGAAATCACAACTTGAAATCCAGTTGATATTCAAGATACAAGCAAGGAAAATAAGACCAAAGTCAATATAGTCAAAGGAGACATTCTCAGCGCAATCTTCCACGGAAAGTTAGGACAAAACAAAGTCGAATTAGTCTCAAATTATATAAAGATAGAGAGAGATTAGGGAAGTAGAATTATAAGAGTTAGAGTTTTCTAATCTTTGTATTTTCAATCAAGTTTATGTAATTTATCAAATTAATTTCTCTCATATTTGTTGCTTCTCATTCACATTTATTCTTAATCGGAGGTTCCCATGCATTAGTCTGGGGTAATTAACATTAGAGGCTTGCCTCTTATGGAAGTGATGAAATCACAATTCCTTGAACTCTAAAAAAATTTAAATTTGATTTGTAATCCGTCATTTTTAATTGGTCAACCCTTGTTAAAGGTTGGGTAAAAATAAAAGAGTCCACAAAATCTGGCATTCCTTATGGGGACCTCGACTTCTCCTCCCGTCTTTGAAAAAATTGTGAATAAAAAAAGAGATAAAAAAAAATTAAATCAACTAGTGCTGTTAATGTGACGTTTTCCTTTTTAAGTTTTCACAATGCCACCAGCAAACAACCCTAACAACACTGCTGCATCATGCACCATTTTCCTTGGGGAAGGCACCCAACTGAAGCTGCCATACGCTTTATCTACACTGTGTTACCGGAGCTGATATTAAGTTTGGGACGGTGTTGGACTACGCCAACTTCGTGGCAAGCCCACCACCATCACCAATTAAGGTCCATGTCTCATGTTTGCCATCAAGGGGACGACATCTAAATGTTATACCTCCTGTTGAGGTTCAAGAGGATATTCTTGCTACAAGAACATCTATTTTTGATCGGCTCACTTTTCTTAAGAGAATCATATGCATTACTCGAGGAGAAGATGAGGAAGAGCATTTGTTTATAGTCACTACCAAAGGGGATAAAAGTGTCATCTTTAAGAAGTCGAAGGCTATCCCAACAAAATCCTTTTCAATGGGGCGCCCAAGGTTAACTAAGAGGAAGATACCCTCACCTAAAGAGAAAGCGAGTTTTGTCTATTTCCAAGACAAAGAATAACTCATCAAGTTCATTTACCAACTCTTTCGAACCATTGCTAATGGTGAAAGAGAACTCCATGACGGGCGAGCTTCGCTCCCAACCAAATAACAAGATGAAAGGGGCCAGACTACCAAAGTCTCACCATTCCAAGGTTACTTTTTCTAAGAAGATTTATAACAACTACACATCCTATAGGAAGCTACAAACTGAAAAGATAGCACCGACGGAGTTTTACCTAAGAAATAAGAACTTACTCTCGGAGTCACGAGCTTATGTATTTAATAGGATTGCAATGCTGAAGAAGCAAGCTTATAAGAAGTTAAGTGGGAGGCAAGTGACCACCCCCTCTACTTCTCATTCAAGGTTCTAGTGGATAAGAAAGCAAGATGAAGAAATGGAGGACCTTGAAATGCATACAGTGAGAGTGATTACTGAAGGGTCTGAACATCGACTCAAATCAAAATGTCCATACACTAGATTGAGGAAGAAAACCCTTATTGGTCAAATTGGCATTATAGATGAAGATTTTAATCAAGTAGTACAAGAAAAGGCTAAGGCTATGTCAAAGGTGGGTTCCATACTACTCCAAGGAGGAAGAACAACTCAAGTGATGAGGAGGAAGATAATCTCATCTTCACATCCAATAAAGATCCGTTGCTTGTAAAACTAAAGAAGCAGTTGGACTAACGAGATAAAGATCATGTGTCTATGGTGTAGACTGCTACATCTTTGACTAGTGTGATATCTCATCTAAGTGATCAGGTCCATAACTCACTTCAAGAAAACCAAAGGGTTCATAAAAAAAATACCATCTGTATATATTGCCCAAGATAAAGATGATGATGATGATGTAGAGGAAGTTCTAGGGTTACATGAGCGAGTTGGGACATCGGCAGCGCCTGAGCTACTGATGTCCTGAGAAGAAATACAAAAAATAGTTATTGCATAAATGAAGCAAGCTAAGGGTGCTACACTAAAAAGTGATGGTGATAAACCGTACTTAAGCTTTCATGATCAAGTGCCTAAGGGATACAATGTCCCTAAGTTTAAGAAATTTAATGGTTTAGGGAACCCTGATCAACACTTGGCTCATTTCGTAATAGTATGTGGGGACACAAGCAGCAACCCATCTCTTTTGTTATGACAATTTGCTGCTAGTTTAACTGGTGTGTCTTTTGAATGGTATGCAAACTTGTAACCTGAATCCATTCTGACATGGCAACAAATAAAGGACTCTTTTAGTGTCCGATTTGGTGGAGTAAGTGATAAGATCACAATAGCAGACTTGGCTAACACAAGACAAAATAAAGATGAGAAGGTTATTGACTATGTGATGAGATGGCGTAACCTGAGCATCAAGTATAAGCAGCTGCTTGATCAAGTACAAGCAGTGGGGTTATTAGTAGGGAACATTGATAACTGGATGGCACCCTTTTCTCAGCTCATCTGATATCCATACCTTCCAAGGATTGATTTTTTTAAGTAAAGAAGCAGGAAAGAACTAGTCCAAATGTGGTTTCTATGATGTATCCCACCAGGGTAGATAAGGAAAAGCAAAGAAGCTAGAAGGTGTTGAACATGTGGCCATCGCAACTGATAAAGTGAAAGAGGAAACAACAACACCAAACTATAACAAACCAAAGCCACCTGCACTTGGGGGTGGAAATAAACTAACAAAGCCTTTACTTTCTCTTGAGGAAAGGATGAGCAAAAAGTATTCTTTCAGAAGGGACAAAGTAATGAAGATATTTAAAGATGCATTGAAGGTGGGACTACAACTACCAAAGAGCAAGCTACCGGAAGAAGCAAATAAGAAAGATCACCCAAATTTTTGCCCATACCATAGAATATTAAGTCATTCGATCGAGAACTGCTATGTCTTCAAAGATTGGATTAAGCGGAAATATCAAGAAGGGAAGATTACTTTGTCTAATAGTGTATTGCTTGATCAACCAGCGGAGCATACCAACTATGTGTCGGTTGCACTACAAAAAGAAGCTTCATGGGGGCAAGATGTAGGAGGCATGTCAGAGAGTATGCAAGTTGAAAGAGATTCTCAAGTTCCTTAGGAGCCTGCTCCTCTTAGAGTTCTAGAAGGCTTATGGGAAATTTTTATCTTAAAGAAGTCAAGAAAGATATTGAAAAAATTGAGAGAGCTTACTGGTATGAAGTGGCGGAGAGCTCAAGGCCCTGATGAGAAGCCAAAGCAAAAAGCCAAGAAGAATAAAAAGATCAAGAACAAGAAAAAGGAGCAGAAACAAATAAAGCCCATAGAGCTCCATCATAGGAAATCGATTATTGAAGAATATATTGACTCAGTGGAAGATTAACAACAAAAGGAGAAAGCCTTAATTACACTTGATGATTATTTTTTTGATGAAGTTAAAGATATACTTGAAGAATTAAATTGGTTTGAAGATGAATAGTTCATAATCAAGACATGTAGAGTCATCACCATTTATGAAGATGAGATGGAGAGTGACAAGAGCTCAGAGACACATTGATCCATGTCCTGCAAAACCCAGAAGAATACCAAGCTTATTTTACTGAAGCTCATATGATGGAAGCTCTCTATGTGTTTTGTTCTCCAGGGATTAATTTCTCAGAGAAAGACTTGTTGTTGGGAATAAAGAAGCATAATAAACCCTTATATGATATTGGGTCTTGTGATGGGACAAGAGTCAACTGAATCCTCACTGATCCAAGCCCATCAGTAAATCTGATGACACTAGAGACTTTCCATGCCTTAGCTTTGGAGACATACCTATCAGCTGAAAAGATCATTGTCCAAGGCTTCAACCAGTGTAGTTAAAAGGCCCTTGGGTCAATTACTCTCCCTTTCAAGATTAGGAAGCTGACATCAAAAGTGAAGTTTCATGTCATCAACATTGATACTTCCTATAGAGCATAGTTGGGAAGACCATGGCTACATGAAAACTATGTGGTTAATTCTACTTTGCATCAATGTTTAAAGTATATGAAGGACGATAATGTATACTGCATAGATGGAGAGATTCAACCATTTGGCGTGCATGAAATCAACTATGATGATGTACGGTATTTTGTGGATATACTAAAAAGGAGAAAGCTTTCTGCAACCAAAGATGATGCCCTCATGAAAGTCACTAAAACTACCAAGCTCACTCAAAAGAAGGTTTCATTTTTGCCTTTAAAACCACACTTTGGAAGTGACACGGAGTCTTCAGGAGAAGAAAGAGATTATGAAGACATACAAATTGCTCACTTATCTACTCGTCATCATAAGATGAACCAACATTTTGGAAGTGATGGTTTTGATCGAAAAGAATCTTTATTCCCACTAATTAAAAAGGAAGAAGATGATGGTGAAGTTCTGGTTGAAAGATTTCTTCAAGTTATAAGAATACCGGAGGGCCTTTACAAAGCACTTGATGAGTTGCATATTAACTCGGTAGAATGGCTCATCACCTTCTATGTGCCTTCTCGCTATCAAGAGGAAAAAGAGATTCTTTTTAATAAGTCTGATCCCAACAAATCTAATAATGAAGATATTTTGATGAGCAAAACAATGGAAGATGAAGAACTTTGGCCTTTGAGGATTCCAGATTACTATCTTCCTAAGCTAAGAAAATTAATAAATCAAGATGAAATTAGTTTGAGGCATTCGAAGGACAAACATATTCTCTTTGAGAGACTTTGGCCCCCTTTCAAGATTTCTATGCAAGGTCAAAGCTTAAGTAAGAAGGGACTTGGGTTTCAAGATGAGCAAGTATATGAATGTCGCATGGTGTTAGTTATTGAAGGGTTGAATACAAGGGATGAAGATCCAGTTGAAGAAGTATCAGATGATCACCTTTTGAAAGATATAAAATTAAAGGACGTATCCCTTGAGCTTGAAGACGGAGGGCAAGCGACGATTGATGAGTTAGTGGAAATTAATTTGGGAAGTGAGAATGATCCTAAACCCACTTTCTTAAGTGCACAATTAACCCAGGAAGAGAAAGAATCCATTCAAAGCATTCTTGTAGAGTATATTGATGGTTTTGCATGGAGCTATAAGAAGATTCCGGGTCTCGACACAGAGGTTGTAGTGCACAAGCTCCTCATTGACCCAAATTTTCTACCAGTGAAACAAGCACCGAGAAAGATAAAGTTTTATCTGGAAGAAAATGTCATTGAAGAAACTAAGAAACTAATTGAAGTTGGCTTTATAAGGGAAGAAAACTACCCTAATTCCGTCGCCAGTATAGTGCCTGTCAAGAAGAAGAATGGGCAAATGATAATATGTGTGGACTTTAGTGACTTAAACAAAGCATGTCCCAAAGATGATTTTTCACTTCCTGTCATGGAGATCATGATTGATAACACATCTTCATATGAGATGTTTTCTTTCATGGATGGTTTTTCTGGCTACTACCAAATTAAGATGGATCCAGAGGATAAAAAGCACACTGTGTTCCGTACACTGATAGGCATCTATTATTATAAGGTCATGCCATTTGGGCTGAAGAATGCAGGGGCAATATATCAAAGAGCTATGACAAAAATCTTTGATAATTTGATTCACCAAGTTGTTGAGTGCTATGTAGATGACTTGGTGGTGAAAACACAATCAAGAGACTAACATCTCAATGACTTAAGAACGGTGTTCGATCGTATTAGAAAATACAACTTAAAAATGAACCCTATGAAATGTGCATTTGGGGTACTATCTGGAAAATTTCTTGGGTTCATCGTGAGGCACCAAGGAATAGAGATTGATCCCTCCAAAATTAAAGTGATCATAGAAATGCCACCTCCAAAGACATTGAAGCAATTAAGGTCTTTCCAAGGGCGTCTTGCCTATATCCGAAGATTCATCGCCAATCTTTCAAGAAGATGTAAGCCATTCTCAAAGTTGGTGAAAAATAATTCTCCATTTAAGTGGGATGTTGAATACCAAAATGTTTTTGAAGAAATCAAGCGCGACTTACTAAATCGCCCTAGTGTTGGCAGTGCCGATTGAAAGAAAGCCATTAATCTTATATACAACAGCTTTGGATGGATCCCTTGGGGCTCTCCTAGTTTAAGAGATTGAGGAGGGGAAGGAGAGCACCCTATACTACCTTAGTAGAATGTTGATGGGCGCTGAAAACAAATATATACCAATAGAGAAGCACTATCTCTCCTTGGTATTTGTAGTAAAGAAGCTTCGGTATTATTTACTCTCACATAAAGTCATCTTATCTCAAGGATAGACCCACTCAAGTACTTGATGACCTGGCCACTGCTCACTGGAAGATTAACAAAATGGGCATTGATACTCATGGAGTTTGATATAACTTAGACTCCACAAAAAGCAATTAAAGGATAAGCATTGGCAGATTTTCTCACAGCGTATCCTTTGCCCGATGAATCTCCATTGAGATGTGATCTCCTTGATGAAGAGACTTTGGCAATAGAAGAAAGGGAACAGTGTTGAAAAATATATTTTGATGGAGCTTCTTTAATTCAACCAGCTGTTAGTCCCAAATTTTCTCAGGTTAGAGCTGGTATTGGACTCATCTTCATTTCTCCTGAGGATGGGATCTTGATGTAGTCTCTTTCCTTGCTGAAGCCATGTACTAACAATGAGGCCGAATATGAAGCTCTTATTTCTGGATTGGAGCTAGCAATCAGGATGGGGATTCAAAGTTTGCACATATATGGTGACTCACAACTTCTTATAAATAAAGTTGAAGGAAGTTTCAAGACTTATAAGAAAGAACTTTTTCAGTATTGTCAAAGAGTTATAAAATTATTGAAGCAAATTCCTGATATTAAGCTGGAGAGGTTTCTAGGTCTGTTAATGGAAAAGCAGACAGCTTCGCCAAACTGGCAGAAGAGCTAGCAAATCCAGATCAAGAGGAGATCTAAGTCACCATTCGAAATAGGAGGGTCTTGAATTCATGCCTTGATGAAGATTTAGAAAACAAGCACTTTGGTAGAGAAGAAGTTTTTATAGTGGCTGAAGATGATTGGAGGGACTCTTTCATCAAATACTTCAAGTATGGTGAGCTTCCAGGTGAAAAATCTCTAGCAAAGAAGTTAAAGAAAAGGGCGATGAGGTTTACCCTTGTTAATGACATTATCTATCGAAGATCATATGATCAACTCCTACTAAGATGTCTCTCGAAGGAGGAGTCTGAAGAAGTCATGCATGAAATCCATTCTAGTATTTGTGGAGCTCACCAGTTAGGACCCAAGATGTGGTTGAAGATCAAACATATTGGGTACTATTGGCCAAGAATGATTAATGATTACCTACAGTATGCAAGATGGTGTAAATTATGCCAAGCTCATGGGGATTTCATTCATCAACATCCCAACCCTTTACACCCTACAGTCTCTTCAAGGCATTTTCAAATGTGGGGGATTGATGTGATAGGCCCTATTAAGCCTCCATCATCAAGAGGGCATCGTTTTATCCTAGCTGCCATGAACTATTTTTCACGTTAGGTAGAAGCTCTTCCTTTAAAAGAAGTAAAGGTAGAAAATATCATCAAGTTTTTTAAAGACCATGTGCTATATAAATTTGGAACTTCCCGAAAGATCATTTCTGATAATGGGCGAGGGTTCAGAAGCTTCAAGGTTGGAAGGTTTGCTCAGCATCACAAAATAGACTGGAGGTATCCCTCTAACTATAATGCTAGGGCTAATGGCCTCGCTGAAGCATTCAACAAAGCCCTATCTAAGTTATTGAAGAAAGCCGTTTCAAATGGCCGAAGAGATTGGCATGAAAGGCTCCCTGAAGTCCTTTGGGCATACCGCATAACTTATCGAAGATCAACTCAATCAACACCATATTCGTTAGTTTTTGGTATGGAAGCTATTCTACCGCTTGAAGTTCAAATTCCATCTCTGAGAATTGCCTTGCAAAATGAACTCACAAATGAAGATAGAGCTCGCTTGTGTTTAGATAAGCTTGACTCCTTAGATGAAAGGAGACTAGCAAAACCTTGAAGTCTACAAAGCACGGATGACATGAGCATACAATAAAATGGCTCGCATTTTAACATTTGAGAAAGGAGAGATGGTTTGGGTAT
This sequence comes from Dioscorea cayenensis subsp. rotundata, assembly GCF_009730915.1. Classification (NCBI taxonomy): domain Eukaryota; kingdom Viridiplantae; phylum Streptophyta; class Magnoliopsida; order Dioscoreales; family Dioscoreaceae; genus Dioscorea; species Dioscorea cayenensis. The sequence continues at coordinate 11,632,905 of NC_052482.1, forward strand.
TAAGAAGACCAATCATCACCAACAAGCATGCTAGGGGCTAGTTCAAGCCAAATTGGGAAGACCCGTACATTATAGAGGTCATCTACAAAGGAGGAGCTTATCAACTAGTTGACACCGATGGAAGAAGCCCCTTACTATTCATCAATGTGTGTTTCTTGAAAAATATTAACTATGATGTACATGTACTGCATGATATGAAAATGTAAGAAAAAGGAACTTATGTTTGTCTATGATGGAACGCCCATTGCTCTTGTTTTAGCAATTTGGTCAAGCATGACGTATGCTTCTTCAGGCAAAACACGAGTTCTATCATGTTGTTTCCTTTTTCAAATTGAATAAAGACATGATTCCATAGATTTTGAAATGATTCTTGTGAATTTTGCTTTAAGCGATTACATGCAAATCTTATAAGGAGATACAAGATCAAGTAAAAAAACACAACAAAAAATATATATATTTAAAAAAAAATCTTACAAGAAAATATAAAATCAAGTAAAAAAATCCCAAAAAAAAGGAAAAATTGAAAAATAAAAAAAACAATCAAGGAAATGAGGAATTTTGAAGGCAAAATCTGCAGTTTTCCATAGAATCGCTATTTTGATCAAATAGCTCATCAGGTGTCCAAATTGGCTCTGATCATCATGAAATTTTAACTAACTTACAAACACATGACAATAGTAATATGAACGGTTGAAATTAAATTTGGAGTTCCGATGATTTTCAGGAAGAATTTAAATTTCAAGCGAAAATTTAGGAATTGGACAACCTGAAAATTAATCTGATCATTATACTTTCCTTGATCAACCTGAAAATTTTATTGAAGCTTTGAAACATCATGATGTATGATGTTTCATATGAACAGTCATGATTATATTTTAAGTTTAGAAAATTTCAAAATAAATTTGTGATTAAGCAGCAAAATTCATTGATAATCAATGGAAATTACTTGTCATCAAGTTGATGATCAAATAGCTAAACATTATGGGTTCTTTTTGAAAATATTTTTAAATGTTTATCGCTTTTTATCTTCAATATGGACGGTGGAGATTAAGTTTTAGGTTCATTTACCTCTCACAAAAAAATTCATAAGTTTAATATAGATTTTGTTAATTATTATGGTCTTCATTATTGATTTTAAAGTTGATGATCAAATGCTAGAATCTTTCCTGGTCTTAATGAAATTTTTTATCTATGCTCATAGATTACTTTTCTTTGAGTTGGACGGTAGAGATCATATTTGAAGTTAGGCACACTCATATAAAAAAAATGAAAAAAAAAAAAAGAGAAAAGACTTTGAAAGGAAAATTTTTATTACTAAAGAGAAAAGTCAGGAAGACATGGACCTTTAGTAAATTTATTACATTAAGCTAAAGTTGAATGAATAAAATAACTAGAGCCTAAAACTAAATGATGGAAATAGACTAAGATAAACTCAACAAATAAACTAAGCTATTTAAAGTTGAGCTTTCCATTGGCTCGAACTTCCGCAAGTGGTGATGAGGTTTGTAAAACATCATCTCCTCCTCCAAGCTCTTTAAGCTTCATTAGATCATCAATTAAGGATTGATTCATGATAAGTGCTTGAGTAGACATATTTTTATATATGTTTTACATGCATTAAGCATCATTTTTACTGTGGTTTATGTCTCATATTGTGTATTTGGTGTTCTTTTATGTATATAGGTTGTGAATGCCTTGAAGAGTAAAAAGGAAGCAAAGATAGGCTATAAAGACACAATGTTGGGAGTTCTTGTTCAATTCAAGGACCAAGACACGAGAGCAGTTCATAAACGTGGAGATGTGTGCCAACTTTCAAGAAGATTCAAGTCAATTCACTATTTGGAAGGGCACAAAGGCAGCCACATCTTCATATTCCTTCTCTTTGTGAAGATTGCAAGACCTCTCAAAGATACGTCGATGAAGAAAAAGTTTTATAGCCTACCACATGGGACGCGTGCTCGGGACATGTGGCCTTAAGAGAAGAGTGTTCGGGATCGCGTTTTGTGAAAAAAGTCATCGTAGGAATTTCACCGTAGCGATCTGTAGCAAAAATTATCGCTCATCGCGGCGTGGAAATTCCAGCAGCACGCGTGGAAATTCTTGCAGCCCATGCGGCCGCGTGGAAAATCCACACGGGCGCGTGAGGGCACGTGACAGACGCGATCTAAGGCCTATAAATAGCCGTTTTGCCCTATTCTTTCTCATCTTTTGTGCGGCTCTTGAGGGGTGAGACGGCTAAGGTTTGGAGAGGAGGTCTTTGCGGCTTTGGAGGCGCTTCATCACCAACTTTGATCGATTCCTCCTCCGTCATAGCATCAAGGAAGCCACCGGTGAACCTAGCTTCGGAGTGGGTCTTTCAAGACGTCGAAGCTCTCCATCAATGCCATCAGTTCATATATAAGGGGGTTTATTTCTATGGTTTTAATGTACTTTCATTCATTGATGGTGTGTTTTTGTATGTTGCTCCATGGAGAGCTAAAAACTCAAGAGGGTATTTTTGGCTTGTGAACCCTAGGATTCTCATCTTTTGTGGATTTGCTTAGTGTTTCTATTTAATCCGAGTTTGATTAAGTTTTTAATCTTGTATTCTCATTGCTTGCTTGTTTAATTAATCCTTGTGGTTGATTGGATTTGCATGATTTGTTACTTTGATGTGAGAGAGGTCTCCATTAGAGTTAGAACTTCAAGGTTAAAGAGGGTTGAGAGGGTGAGTCATGAGATAGTGGAGTGTCCCCTCTCCCTTCCGATTGAGTGTATTCTATCTCCGTTCCTTAAGCTCTATGCAACCATATTTGGTGTGAGGCGTGAGATTGAGAGATTTCTCCGCCGGGACCTTGTAGGGGGTTAGGATTCTTCGCCGGGAATTAGGGTTGGATCAATCTTTAGGAATCGGATACAACTCTTGGAATCCCTAGAGTGCTTTGCAGTCATATGTGGTGTGAGGTGTTGAGTTTGAGCGATTTCTCCACCGGGACCTCGTAGGGGACTAGTATCGGTGATCGGGAGGCCGGATCCGATTATATTTGGATTTCCACGATTTAACTTACTCATCATAGAAATACTTTGCTTATTCGGTACCTAATAACTGAATCCTAGGGGGGGCATTGCCCGAATACCCCACTTTTACTGATTGAGATCTCCATCCATTTTACCCTTGTATATTTGTCTGCGGTATTCATTTCTTCGCACATTAAATCACCACACCTTTCCATTTATCATTAGGTTAGAAAGCAGAGAAGAAGTTAGTACTAGTAGCCCTGTTCCCTGTGGATTCGACTACCCACTCACCGGGTAATTATTACTTCGACACCCGTGCACTTGCAGTTTACACGCATATTCGGACGCGTGTCAATTCACTACATCAATAGAAGGGGTAGAAGATAGAAGGTCTTTCCCTGAGGAGATGATTTGTATTTGTTCTTCTTCTTGAGATTTCAACTCTTGTAGTTTCTCTCTTATTAGCATGAGCTGCTTTTCAGCCTCATCCACATGTTGGGATGTTGTTGTGAGGAATGACTTCATTTCCTTCTTGTCCTCTATATCTTTCATCAACCCACTCTTTTTTGATATGATTGGGTTATTTTCTCCACCCTCCAAATCATGCACAATTTTTAAAAGATCAAGTACTACATATATTTTGTCCCTTGTGGTTGAGATGTCAATTCGATGTATCGTGTAGTTTTGTGGTTTCCTCCCTCAAATATTCATGTTTATGTGGTTGTGATAACTTTACCTTTTGAAGGAGATCCTTTGCCAAAAAAGGAAACTAAGCCAGAATTTTTCCTAACAACTTGGGAATAAAGAGTATTCGCAGACTTATAAATTTGCAGACTTACTTTCATAAACTCATGCTGAGTCCAATGTAGTGGTAGAGAGCTCTCCTTATAGTGTTTCCTCATTACTTCTTGAGACTCTCTTAATTTGAGTGGATAATGCTATGAAGACCATGAGTCTAATGCTGAGTTCAATGTAGTGGTAGAGAGCTCTTCTTGTGAGAGTTCTTCATTACCTCTTGAGACTCTCTTGAGTTGAGTGGAAAATGCTATGAAGACTCTCATGCTGAGTCTAATGTAATGGTAGAGAGCTCTCCTTGTGAGAGTTTTCTCATTACCTCTTGAGAGTCTCTTGAATTGAGTGAAAAATGTTATGAAGACCACGAGTCTCATGTTGACTCCAATGTAGTGGTAGAGAGCTCTCCTTTTGAGAGTTTCCTCATTACCTCTTCAGACTCTCTTGAGTTGAGTAAAAAATGATATGAAGACCACGAGTCTCATACTGAGTCTAATGTAGTGATAGAGAGCTTTTCTTGTGAGAGTTCATCATTAATTCTTGAGTCTCTCTTGAGTTGAGTGGAAAATGCTATGAAGACCACAAGTCTCATGCTGAGTCCAATGTAGTGGTAGAGAGCTCTTCTTTTGAGAGTTTTCTCATTAACTTTTGAGACTCTCTTGAGTTGAGTGGAAAATGCTATGAAGACCATAAGTCTTATGCTGAGTCCAATGTTATGGTAGAGAGCTCTTATTATAGAGTTTTCTCATTACCTCTTCAGACTCTTTTGAGTTGAGTGGAAAATATTTTGAAGACCACAAGTCTCATGCTGAGTTCAACGCAGTGATCGAGAGCTCTTGTGAGAGTTTTCTCATTACCTCTTGAGACTCTCTTGAGTGAGTGGAAAATATCTCGAAGACCACCCACTATGTCAAGGTTTAATGTAGTGGTAGAGAACCCTCTTGATGAAGTGGAAAATATTTGAGTGAGTCAAAAAACTTCATAAGTAAAATTCTCTTAAGATCTACATGGGAAAATAGTGGTCTTTTCCGAGCAAGAAAAAATTATTGAATGATGCTCACACCTTACATGTTAAAAAAAAGGGAAAAAAAAGCTCTCTCAAATTGACTAAAAAAATCTCAACTAGTGAAAAAAAAAGTTCCCTAAGTGATGTCTAAAAAAAATATTTTCGGAGGAAAAAAAGCTTTGAGCAGAAGAAAACAAAATGTTTCAAGTGAATGACAAAAAAATGTTTACTTGATAATGATGAAGAAAGAGGTTTCACAAGTGAGACACTAAGCCTTCAAAAAAAAATCAAGTTTATGATTCACAAACAAATGTAGATCACCACCCAAAATCCACAAAATATTCTTAAAAAAAAAACAAGTCAAAGAAAATAAGTTAGTGATCGAATCATATGAATGATCATGACTCAGAGATGCACAAACTATGGCTCAAAAGCATAGAAGAGTCGAGGTTTGAAAAGTCCAAATGATTGGACAAATGAGTTCAGGAATCTCGAGACATCAAAAGTCAAAGAGTTAAAGAGCTTCATGAGTTCAAGATTGAAAGCTTTACAAGCGTTAAATGTCGGGGTTTTCAAAAGTCTAGATCAAATGAATTAAAGTTTGTGATTCACAAATGTAGAGAAATCACAACTTGAAATCCAGTTGATATTCAAAATACAAGCAAGAAAAATAAGACCAAAGTCAATAAAGTCAAAGGAGACATCCTCGGCGCAATCTTTAGCAGAAAGGTAGGATAAAACAAAGTTGAAATAGACTCAAATTATGTAAAGCTAGAGAGAGATTAGGGAAGTAGAATTATAAGAGTTAGAGTTTTCTAATCTTTGTATTCTCAATCAAGTTTATGTAATTGATCAAATTAATTTCTCTCATATTTATTGCTTCTCATTTACACTTATTCTTAATCGGAGATTCCCATGCATTAATATGGGGTAATTAACATTAGAAGTTCCCATGCATTCATTTTGATAGAATTGTTTCATGAATTTACGAATGAATCATTTCATTTCACAATTCACACATATAATTTTTATATTATTTTATTTGGCTTGTAAGTACCATAATGCATTCATTTAAATAATCATGTCATTGAAGTTATCAAATGTCATTCACCTGGAATTTTTAAAAGTGACGAATATTACATCATATATCACATAAAATTTTTTATTCTAGATTAAGAATGTATGGGTGGTTTGGTTGCAAAAAAAAATAGAGGAATGAAAGAGTAATGAAAATAAAGGAGATTGAAAAATGTATGAGAATAAAAACTATATTTGATTGAAAGGATAAGGGAGGTAGTTTATTAGGAATGAAAATAGTTAAAATAAATAAATAAATAAATAAATATATATATATATATATATAAATGATTGTTATACTCTTTATATAAATGAATAATATTATTATATAGATAATAATGAGTTGGGACAATTATTTTTAAATTTATTTAAGTATTGAAATGAATTCATTATTATAAATAAATATTTAACTTTAGTGGCACCATTTGCTAATATCCAAATCTTTACTAATATCATTAATTAACAATTAATTAACCATAAAAATAACTAATTATATTTTTAAAAATATTTATAATTATAAATAACTATTTAATTTTAATTAAGAAAATTAAGTCATAATAATTATTCACTTTAATTATAATAATTAAGTATTAAAATTAAAGTAGTTCACTTTAATACGATTCATTTTATTTATTATAATTAATATTATATATAAGTATTTTTGTGATTAATTATTATTTAATTATTATAATCAATTATTTATATTAATATATTTATAATTAAATAAGTAAACCCATTTACCCATCATAACTTCCACTCCCCTCCAACTCCCATAAAAAATGAGAGACTCCCCCTTCATGTCTCTATTTCTTACTTGCCTCTCCCACTCCCAGTACTCCACATCCAAACAAAAGCTTACATCATATAAAAATTTATTCTCAATCCAATCATTCCAACCAAACACCCCCTAACTGGTTTAAATTTTACCGGGTAATTTTGTAGAGAGTGAGATTCTCTATCTTTGGAGATCACTCTTTACAAGTGTATCAGATTAAATCTGGGAATGAGATTTTCTGATTGGGAGGAATTTCATTTTCTTCAATGTTGGGGTGTTTTCCATTTTTTGAGGTATCATTTGAAAAAAAAAAAAAAAATTTATTCCCATGCTAATGTACTTTTATTTTATAATAAAAATATAAGTTATTATACTAAAATATTTTTATATGATTTATTTTTGAATTTAATAATTTTGATCAAATGGGGAGTCTTTACTACATAGTATTTTATTGTATAATCAGTGCAGTTTGACATGTGTTATCTTAGAATTGATCCACTTTTAAAATAAGAATCAAACAATAATTAAAATTTATTTAATTTAATAAAAAACAAATAATAAGACTTTCTTGTTGTCTAATAATTTTCTTTTGTGTGTTTTATTTTTTTATTTTATAATCTTTACCTTATCCCTCATATACCTCAAGAAAACTCCAACTTTAGTGTAAATTAGGCATTTTCCACGGCTTCACATGGGAGATTTTAAAATTTTGTGAGGAGGTTTGAGGGCAATATCATATATAAAATAATATAATTAAACAATCTCATCATAAAAACTATTTTATACCTTTAATTTCAAAGGTTTTATTGATATTTATTACATAAATAAATTTTTAAAGGTCTTATAGATATTTATTACATAAATAATTAGGCATAATTAGTGTTTTTCAATTATTAATATTATAAGTAATATAAATAAAAAGTTAAATGTTATTAAGAAAAATTAAAATTATTCCTTGAAACTCTCTCGGAGTAGATTATACATCTACTTTAATAATATGTATAGCTTAGGGATTAAAAAAATCTTCACAAATGGATCCTAACCTACTTAAAAATTTTCAAATTATTATTATTATATTTTTATTCTTTTATTTTATTAAGTGAATTCTTTTTATAAATATGGGATAAATATCATATTTAAAGAAAGTCAAGAATGTGCAAATATGAAGCAAAACTATAAACTCAGTATTCACTTAAATTTTTTTATGTGGATTTTAAAATTTAATTTCACATTTTTATAAATAATATTCTATGTAATACATCTGATGTTGGTTACATAGTGTTTGGAGTCAAAAGTCGAAGGGAAAGTAAAGGGAGGAAAGGGGAGGGAAAGTGAGGAATAGGAAGAACGGGTTCAACCCTCGTTTGGATAGACAAACTTTATGGAGAAAAAAAGAAATGAGAGTTCTCTAGTAAACCTTGTTTGGTTACGGAAAGGAAAGGAAAAGAAAAGATATATAATAATATGATTTACCAATTATACTCTTATTATTAAATAAAAAATTATTTATTTCTATTTAAACACATGCATTATGAATATCTCAAATAAATTCACACTTTAAATAGATTTAATAAATATTAAAAAAATAAAATTTTATTAAGATAAATGATTCTAAGGATGAATTGAGAAATAGAAAACACAACAGATAAAAAAAATAAGTAAACAAAAAAGAAATACATAAAAACAAAAATTTGTGATGGATGTTATGTGAATACTTGATTAAAATAAAATTTGATTGAAAAAAGTAAACGGAAAAACTTATGAAGTGGTGTTATGTAATTAATTTAAAAAAAATTAAAGGTAATAAGGTTTTTTAAAAAATTTTAAAATCATTCTTCTTCGCGGGCACCCCAAATCGAGGTCCAAGAAAGAGGGGTTTCGGAGGGTCAGATTTAACCCTTCATTTTTCTTAGTTAAATTAAAAATATCAATCCAAATGAGAGAAGACTCGGCTCTAACCCTCCAAAGCTCTCATTTTACTTTACTTTTTTTCGTCGGCCCTCAATCCAAACATAACATTAAAAATAAATTTTTCAATGAAACCGCTCTTCTGCCCCTCAAATTAAAAACAAAAATAATTATAAAATTCCCGTTTTGCCCTCCTTGGCGTCTTTCTTTTGTCTTCAGACCTTTTCAACCATCAAACTTGGTCTCTTTCTCTTCCTCTCCCGCCTGCTCCACATCTCCATCTCCATCTCCAGCTCCATCATCACGATAATGGCGACTCCTCTCTCCACCCTCCTTCTCCTCCTCTCCTCCTTCTTCACCGCCGTCCTCTCCCAATCCCCAGTGCTTCAAGGTATGCCCCATCTCCATCCTTCTCCTTCTTCCGCTCTCTCTTCTCACTCATCTCTTTCCAGGTATTCTCCTCGACTGCGGAGCTTCCTCTGCGTCCGAAATCGATGGCCTTTCTTGGATTCCTGATGATCCCTATACCTCTTATGGCGTCTCTAAAAACCTCCCAATCTCCGGCCTCCTTCCCATCCTCTCCACCCTCCGCTCCTTCCCATTCAAAGCCTCTGATATTCCTTGCAAGTTCTGCTACGCGATCCCCGTTGTTCGCAACGCCACCTACCTCGTTCGCGCCACTTACTTTTACGGCGGCCCTGGATCGCCGCCGGTGTTTGACCTGATCGTCGATGGGACCTTCTGGACCGTCGTCAACACCACCGGCGATTATGCTAACAGGTTGTCATCTTATTATGAAGGTGTTTTCCGGGCTAGAGGGAAGCGATTGAGTGTGTGCCTTGGAGTGAATGTGTATACGGAGTCCGATCCTTTCATTTCTGCACTTGAAGTGATTCTTTTGGAGAATTCTGTGTATAACGCTACTGATTTCAGTAAGAATGCTATGGGGCTTATAGCAAGGAGCAATTTTGGCAGTACTGGACCTACTATTGGGTAATACCTGTTTGCTCTTCAGTTTATGTAAAATTCCATTGTTTTTCTTCCCCTTTTAGTAACTGTTGTTTTTTTTTTCTTGATTATCTGTTTTGATAAATTTATTTTGTGGAACTCACCAATTTTGAAATTGGTGTATGATTTCGAACGTTAGGTACCCTGATGACAACTTCCGTCGATTCTGGCAGCCAGTTGCAGGAATTATGAATTCCACTAGTAGCAATCAGACCATATCAGCATCTGGTTTCTGGAATCTACCTCCTGAAAATGTATTACGCACTGCCCTATTAGCTGATCCAGATAAAACCATGGAGCTACAGTGGCCCCCTGTGTCTCTCTCAAGTTCCAGCTATTATATTGCTCTTTATTTTGCAGACCCATTGTTCAGCAGTTCAAGGACTTTTAGTGTCTATATAAATGAAAATAACTTCATCAATAACCTTGAGGTGACATCATCTGGTCTAATGGTGTTTTCATCTATATGGAATCTTTCTGGTTTTACAAAAATTACATTACTTCCGAGATCTACTCTTCCTCCGTTAATCAATGCTGCAGAGATTTTTGGCCTTTTCCCTGTTAAAGGATTAACAATCCCTAAAGATGGTAAGATTGCTTGTATTAATCATCATGTTGGTACTTTTGAACTGATCCGAATCTTACTTTGATCATTTTGCATCTGCCTGTAGTGATTGCTCTTGAGAGCATAAAGAAAAGTATTCTTAATCCACCAACTAATTGGATTGGGGATCCTTGTTTGCCTCGTGAGTACTCATGGACTGGAGTCACTTGCTCTGAAGGAGGCAAAATTCGTATTATCAGCCTGTTAGTTTGTTTGAAAATGCTGAGATTGTATTTTCTTTGTATTCTACCGTGTATAGGAAAAATTGAGATGCTTTCTGCCTTGAATAACAGGAACTTGTCGAGCATGGGGCTTTCTGGGACTTTGTCGCCTAGCATTGGTAATTTGACTGCATTGACCAATATGTGGGTATCCAAAATGAATGCATCTCTTTTAGGCATATTTTAAAAGTTTATTGCTAACAATGATCGCATTTGTAGATCGTTTGCAGATAATAACTTGACAGGACCTATTCCAGAACTCAATCGCTTAAAGTTGCTTGAAAATTTGTATGTTTATTGCTCCTGATAATTTTACTTATTCTGATTACTTGTAATAGAACTTCTCTAATTGTAACTTTGCTTTAGGCATTTGCAGGACAATCAATTCATAGGAGAAATCCCTCCTTCATTCAGCAATCTTAAGAGTTTACGGGAACTGTAAGTTTGAACATTTTTCCTAATTTCTTTGTCCATGTCTTCTTCTCTCCTCTTTGCATTCGAAAATGCTTATGTGGTAGTTTACCAACTTGCTATCTCATTTCCATGCAGTTAACTAGATTTTAATTAAGATTCCAAGAATCAATTTATTTTGTTTTTATATTACAAAAGTAATAGTTTTCATCAAACAAGAAAATTTTAAATTGTATCTGTTACTTATTCATTGTTGTGACATGCAACATTATTCATTCTATCACTTGTCGAAATTATTTAATCAGTTACAAGATAGAAGCTAGAACTCTATAAGAGTGAAAAAACATCCCTTTATTTTTCTTTTGAGAAAATAATTTTTGTCATTTATAAAAATCCTTGATAATGGTTTTTGTGCAAACCACGGCACATTTTCTCAATTATGCTTGACTGGAGACTTGGGTGGATTTAGCTCCTTATTCCTTCTAAAAAACACCCTTGGATTGGGAATAAATAGACTGCTCATTCATCCTTTATAAGGAATAATGGCCCTTAATCGGAATAAACGAACAACCCCACACTAGGATTTGCTTATTCCTGATTAAGGGAATGTTTTGGAATGTATCTTTTTACCATATTTACTATTCACCTCTTAATGCAGATACCGTTGGTAATATTTGGCTATGCTTATTAATTAATTAAAAATTTAAAGAAACAATTGTACATAACTTGTTATAATTTTTGTTAGTTCCGCCGATGTGGTTTGTGGTTTTGAGAACACTCAAACACTCATAGAAAAGCTCACACAAACCAAACAAGAAGGAGACACACAAGATTGGTAATCCAGTTTGGTGCCCACTCGCCTACGTTTGGGGGGACAAGCCCGGAGATAAACAATCCACTAAAAGAGGTGAAAATAATAGAATACAAAGCACTTTATCACTTATTCTCACAAATAAAGATCACTATCCTCTCTAGATTGTCTAGTGCTCACACACTCTCTTCCTCACACCCAATCTCAGAGCAAGGTAGTTTATATAGACGCCTCAACATCTCAAATATAGTCCATACCTCTTTTAGAATCTCCACGGCTTCTAATTTTAAAACCTTCCAAATTTAGCTGTTGCAACTCTTGTTGTAACATGAATTGCAACATGGCCTTGACGGCTGACTTGATTGAGTTCTGGTTACGTTGTGAACGACCTCAAGACCCATCAACCTTCCGGTCATGCTTAGTTTGAGCCGGTGTAGCCCGATTTTCCGATCTCGACTACCGGCAACTAGCCTACCTCCTCAGTTCCTCGCCACGCAATCCATTCACAAGGGGCGCACGTCCTTGTGCGTCTTCACGAAACTTTTCAAACTTGATTTTCAATTCACCCGAGTTTGGCCTTCAAATCTTTCCAAGAATAGATCTTCAATCAATCATTCCAATCATGCAAAAAATAGGCATGTCTTCAATCATACCTTTAATTGTCTTCAATCATACCAATTAAGGTTTCTTCAATTCATACCTTCAATAGCCTTCAATCATACCATTGATAGGTATTTTTATAATTAAGCTCCATCAATATTTAGTCTTCAATCAACTCACCTAAATATGGTCTTGATATGATTTGTCTTCAAATTGTAACACATTACCAAAAATAGCTTTTCCAAGATCTCCCAAGATATTTGTCTCCAATCCAAGGCTCCTTGCCATGTCATCATTTATGCCACGTCACAAAGGTTTTCAAGTCATCTTGTTTTGGTGTCAAATCATGCCAATTATAGTGCGGTTGCACTAGCAATTTCTAATAAATTCATTCAAAATTTACTTAAGAAATTTTAAAATTTAAAATTACATTTATACTTGTGTAATTCTGGTTTTTTTTTTAATATAACATTATTAAAATAGTGGTCCTCCTAAAATATTTAGGAAACTAGTGTTGTACCTTTCTTATTATATAATAACATATGTGATCTCAGCCTTCTCTACATTTCTTCATCTAATGTGTTTTGTGACCCTAGCTTCCACATTTCTCTTTGTTTTTAAAGTTCTCTTGTCAACAAGAGATTGCAAAAGTCTCTATCATCAAATCTAAAGCTCTAATCTCTCTTTTGAAAACCCATGCTATAGATCAATCCATGTCTAGTCTTTCCTCCAAGGTTAAGTTAAAATTTGCTAATTGAGAAGACGTTAGAGATATCACCCAAACCATTAGAATTAGTTTGAATTCAAAATAGAATAAAGTCAATTATGTCTCATTATTTTCTAAAGCTTTAAATATGATCACTATTAATTGTATTTAAAGAGTTAGTTTCATTTGATCATTACTTAATGCACTTAGAAATTATAGTGGGATGATCTTATTTGTTGAAATTTGAAAACATCTAAAAATCTTTTACGTTGATATAAGTTGAGCTTATGTATGCATGGTGTTGTTTTGCAATTATAATATTCAATGCAAATGCTGTCATATTTTTCAATACCATGATGTTGGTTTTCTTTATTTTTGATAAAGAAAAGATTATGATGATCAAAAACTCGAAACTCTTGATGAATATTTGGAAAAATCAAAATATTTTGAATATTAACTTATTTGAATCTCATTAGATTTATTAAAATTTATATTAGATTTAAGATGCAAGTACATAAATTTAATCACATGAAATGAATTTTTAAAAAAAATAACACAAACATATACAAGTAACTAGTCACATAAATTAATGTAGAGTTATTATGTTAGTTTAATAAATATTCAAGGAGTGCTATTTAATAATTATTAAATTTAATAATGTTAATTTAAAAGACACCCCTAATTTTTTTCTTCTGTCAATTATATCCTTTAATTATATACCTATGAACTTTCAGATTTTCATATCTGTCTTTATGGATCATATGTTTTGTTTATATTTTGTTTTCTTTCTTTAATTATTATTATTTTTTTTTGCATTTTTTTTTCACATGCAATGATATATTTTTGAGCATTGACAAATAACGGGGAAAATGTCCAAATAAAAGAATCACCATCCCCCCCATTCATCGTATTTTTCCCACTCTAGTTCAGAGGGAATAAGTTTTTTCTAAAACTTAATTCATCTCTCTCTTATTCCTTATTCAAACACTAAAGTTTTTGATTGAACAACAAAGAATTTTAAAAACTTAAGACACAGTCTGCTACTTGATAAAAATTCCGTAGTGAGCAGAGGTCCTTATCGCAAAAACTATATGAAGTTCCCGTGAATTTTTAGCCATTGCTTTGAGCTTAGTAATTTGTAAGATATGGTCAAGAGTGTTATATGTATAACCATATCTTACTTGTGAATCTTAAAGATACACAAGTAAAGTATCATAGAAAATCTTCTAAATATATCTGTTGTATGAGGAACATCTTCTATAATTTTAATATCAGGTGTTAAGAATGAATGATGGGCTAATAGTAAATTATAATGCTTTTACATGGGTGGCCAATTGAGCTAGTCTTTGGAATTTGATTTATTTGGAGGGAAAGCATTTGTATATCAGTCATGTTATTGGTTTATAATTTCCTGCTTAAACAATCTCATCAAGAGCAGATGGATTCAAATTTGTGATTAATGGGCTACTGGATAAAAACCTCTTGGCTCAATTTTAGGCTTGCTGTCATTTAGAATTCTATTTGATCCCAGTGTTCACCAGTATTTCTTGAATGTATTGCTCTTGATTATTCTGATTTTGGGATGAAGGGATTTTATTTGGTATGCTAAGTATAGAAAAACTTTGATCTGCTTTACATATTATTAGTAAACAACTCGAGTCAGTAATCAAATTATCTAATTACAGAAACAAAATTTTTTGTGACTGTCAAGTTTTGTCCTTTTATTTTTATGGTTTTTTGGCTCTTAAAATTTCTTGACCCATCCTTTTTTTTTTTGACGTTCTCTTGAGTATTCATTATCTGGTGTCAAGGTTCTCATCTTACTGATCCACTATGTATAAATATTGAACACATTCCTATAAGTTGGCGTGGCTTTATTTTCTAGTGTTATGCAAGTGATTTTATCGGGTGGAATTGCCATGTAACTTTCTGAAATGCTTTTAACATGTAATCCACACCATTTCTTTATCAAAATTATGTTGATTGTATCCTTTATCAATTAAATACTATTATGTTCTATTGATCACTCATCAAGATTTACCCCCATTTTTTGCCTTGCAGCTTTCTGCAGAATAATAACCTGACTGGTGTAGTTCCAAAGAGCCTGAAATTAAAAGATGGATTGATTCTCCAGTAAGTGATATAAAACAATTCCGTATGAGCATCGTCACAATCACCCGTTTCATTACTAATAGCCATTTCTTTTTCTTGTAGGCTATCACCTGGAAATAACTTCACTCAGACTCCATAAATGCACAATATATTTTTCTCAATTACTGCAAATTCACACCTTCACTTCTTCGGTGTACGATGGATTTAAATTCTTAAATATCTCATATACAAGGGCAAACCAAGCTTAGAGTTTGATCGAAGTAAAGAAGTTAGACAAACATGTTACCAGCTGGCAAATGTATATAACTATGTATGTGTAGTGCATTCTTTTGTTTTTATTTTTATTTTTTTGTTTGTTTGTAATTTTTGCACAATGTGTGTCCTTGTAAAGAACATACCAATTTACATTATTATTGATTGTATTTATTGAAACAATAGTCAGAATTTGGGCTTGGTAATAGTATGCTAGTGAATAATTATTGATTTCAGGTACAATTATTGAACCCTTAGGGTTGCTGTGTTTGAAAGGACAATTTAAATGTGAATAAGGTCCTCATGTAAATGATAGATCAGCTTTGTTTGTCATGAATACTTACAAGCTTGTCTTGTAGCTAAATGATTACAATGCCTTGAAAAAAAAGAAAAATCAGACAAATGAGTCATATAATAATTAATAAATCCCTATTGAGCCATATATTATATAACCATTGAGTCATATTATAGTCATATAATAACCCAACATAATGCAAACCATTGGGTCGTATTATACAGCAATATCACGTAGCCATTGTCATACAATAAATTTTTTTTTCTTTTATAAATAGTCATATAATAATAATAATAATAATAATCACCATAGTCATATAATATTGTTATTACTTTGTTGACTTGCATAGTTACATCACATTAGAATAAACTTATTTTATTTGCTAACTTAACATAATTTCAACAATTCACAACCATGCTATGAAATACCATCATGCAGATACAACATAACCAAAATTATCCACTCTTTATTCAATAATCATTCTTATCCTTCAAGTCATATAATATTATTATCACTTTATTTTTTATAAATGGTATAATCACCAAAATAGTCCCTATACTTTTCTCTCTCTTCCCTTTTGGTCCCTCTACTCAGAAATGCTCCCGACTAGTCTCTCTACTTTTGAAAATGTGCCCACTTAGAGGAAAAAGCTCCCAACCAGTCCCTCTACTTTTAAAAATGTGCCCACTTAGAGGGACTAAATGAGCACATTTCTAAAAGTAGAGGGACTAGTTGGGAGCATTTTTAACTAAGTGGGTACATTTTCAAAAGTAGAGGGACTAGTGGGGAGCATTTATGAGTAGAGGGACCAAAAGAAAAGAGAGAGAAAAGTAGAGGGACCAACTAGGGTATTATGCCTTTATAAATATAGATAATACACATAATTATTGAATCCTCAAAAGAACTTTTGAGAGAGAAACAGAATACCAATTTTCCTAGTATAAATCTGACTCATCACCTTATTAACTCACATAATATTAAAAAATTACATTTATTTTATTCACAAACTCACATAATTTCAATTATTCACAACCACAACATAAAATATCACCACGCAAGCACAAACACAAACACACTCCCTCACTTTCCACAAAGGACACTCCCAACACAAACACTAGCACACAAAAACAAGAAGTCTATATTTCTCCACAAAGACACCCCTCAAAACAAATATCCCCACCACCTTGCCAACACCAATCACAACACAACCCCTCAAAAAACACTCTCGAAACAATCACCTAGTACTAGTACTACTACTCCCACTCTCCATCCTCCAAGAAATCCAAATCAACCAATAAAACCACTGCCACATCACCATGCAAATCCCCTCCTTTTCACTCTCCCCACTCATTCCCAATCACAACTCTTTTCTCTTCTGACTCCACGTGTCCTGTTTCCTTCCACAAACAGATTCTCCCTCCTTTCCCTATACATTTCCCATGTTCCCTTCCATTCCAATGTCTACATTGAACTCTTTTAACTCCCTCCTCCTCCTCCTCCTCTTCTTCCTCCTCCATTGACAATGGCTTCTCTTACTTCAATCCCCTTCACTCTCCCTTCCTCTTCCTCCTCTCCCAAACACCTCTTTCTCCACTCCTTCCTTCCAAGAACTCACACTCACTCCCCCAAACGCAGCTTCAAGATCCGCTGCGCCGCCATCGGCAATGGTCTCTTCACTCAAACATCGCCAGAGTCTCGTCGCATCCTCCCGGAATTCAACCCTTCCCTTCCCAGAGTCAAAATCGTCTACGTCGTCCTCGAGGCTCAATACCAATCCTCCCTCTCCGCCGCCGTCCGTTCACTCAATGCCGACTCCCGATACGCCTCCTTCGAAGTTGTTGGCTATCTTGTCGAAGAACTTCGTGATGCCGATACTTATTCACTCTTCTGCCAAGACATCAAAGACGCCAACATCTTCATTGGGTCACTCATCTTTGTCGAAGAGCTCGCCTTGAAGGTCAAGGAGGCGGTGGAGAAGGAAAGAGATAGAATGGATGCTGTTCTTGTCTTCCCGTCAATGCCGGAGGTAATGCGACTAAACAAGCTTGGTTCATTCAGTATGTCGCAGCTCGGGCAATCGAAAAGCCCCTTCTTTCAATTGTTCAAGCGGCGCAAACAGTCAGCGGGGTTTGCCGAGAGCATGCTCAAGCTTGTTCGGACTTTGCCGAAAGTATTGAAGTATTTGCCAAGTGATAAAGCTCAAGATGCTCGGCTTTATATACTTAGTTTGCAGTTTTGGCTCGGTGGCTCGCCGGAGAATTTGCAAAACTTTGTGAAGATGATTGCTGGATCTTATGTGCCGGAATTGAAAGGGAAGGATATCAAGTATGAGGACCCTGTTTTGTTCTTAGACTCTGGAATTTGGCATCCTTTGGCTCCTTGTATGTATGATGATGTGAAAGAGTACTTGAATTGGTATGGTACTAGGAAAGATGTGAATGAGAAGTTGAAATCCAACAATGCTCCAATTATTGGGTTGATTTTGCAGAGGAGCCACATTGTGACAGGGGATGATAGTCATTATGTTGCAGTGATTATGGAGTTGGAGGCTAGAGGGGCAAAGGTTATACCGATTTTTGCCGGAGGGCTTGATTTCTCCGGCCCGGTGGATCGATATTTGGTTGATTCTGTCACCGGGAAACCATTTGTACATGCGGCTGTGTCGCTAACGGGGTTCGCTCTTGTTGGTGGTCCGGCGAGGCAGGATCATCCTAGAGCTATTGAGGCATTGAGGAAGCTTGATGTGCCTTATATAGTTGCATTGCCATTGGTGTTTCAGACTACTGAGGAGTGGCTTCTTAGTAGTTTGGGGTTGCATCCTGTTCAGGTGGCTTTGCAGGTTGCATTGCCGGAGCTTGATGGCGGTATGGAACCGATCGTGTTCTCTGGACGAGATGCACGAACAGGTAATGCAATAAAAAAAAAACTTGGTTAATTTTTTTTTTCCCCTTTGGGCTTATTGTTTGTTTTGTTTGTTGTTCTTTGCTAATAGAGTTTTGTTGTTTTTGCTTCCAGGGAAGTCACATGCATTGCATAAGAGAGTGGAGCAACTCTGCACAAGAGCAATCAGATGGGCAGAGCTCAAGAGAAAATCCAAAGTATGCAGATATTGCTTATCTTCTTTCAAAGTCTGCCTTTTATAGTATTTGTTTTGGTAAATGAATTTATTTACTCTAGATACCGTCCAAAAGATATTTACTCCCAAACAAATCAATTAGAGTTCAAACGTTTAAACCTGCAAAAAATTTACTTGTTATTCTTTGGTCTAATTAGTTTCTTTTTAAAATGAACTATGCCTTCATTGAATTGAATACTTTGCAGGAGGAGAAGAAGGTTGCAATCACTGTTTTTAGTTTTCCACCGGACAAAGGCAACGTAGGCACTGCTGCCTACCTCAATGTTTTTGATTCAATCTTCTCGGTGCTCCAAGACCTCAAGAAAGACGGATACAATGTCGAAGGCCTCCCTGATACAGCAGAAGCACTGATCGAAGACGTGATTCATGACAAGGAAGCCAAATTCAGCAGCCCGAACTTGAATGTAGCATACAAGATGAGTGTTCGCGAATATCGCTCTCTCACTCCCTATGCCTCTGCTCTTGAGGAGAGTTGGGGCAAACCGCCTGGGAACCTCAATTCTGATGGTGAAAGCCTCTTGGTCTATGGCAAACAGTATGGAAATGTCTTCATTGGTGTGCAACCAACATTTGGTTATGAAGGAGATCCTATGCGTCTTCTCTTCTCCAAATCTGCTAGTCCTCATCATGGCTTTGCTGCTTACTATTCCTTTGTGGAGAAGATCTTTCAGGCTGATGCAGTGCTGCATTTCGGCACTCATGGGTCACTAGAATTCATGCCTGGGAAACAAGTAGGAATGAGTGATGCTTGTTATCCTGATAGTTTAATAGGAAACATCCCCAACATCTATTACTATGCGGCAAACAATCCTTCAGAAGCAACCATTGCGAAAAGGCGAAGTTACGCGAATACCATTAGCTACTTGACTCCTCCTGCGGAGAATGCTGGGCTTTACAAAGGACTCAAGCAACTCTCGGAGTTGATTTCCTCTTATCAGTCACTGAAGGACACTGGTCGCGGTCCTCAGATAGTTAGCTCAATTATCAGTACAGCGAAACAATGCAATCTAGACAAAGATGTGAGCTTGCCAGAAGATGGGGAGGAGCTCACACCAACAGAAAGGGATACAGTTGTAGGCAAAGTGTACTCGAAGATCATGGAGATTGAATCTCGATTACTTCCTTGCGGTCTTCATGTGATTGGTGAGCCCCCTTCAGCAATGGAAGCAGTGGCCACACTGGTTAACATCGCCGCTCTGGACCGTCCAGAGGATGGTATCTACTCATTGCCTGGAATTCTGGCTGAGACAGTGGGCCGGAACATCGAAGATGTTTACAGAGGGAATGACAAAGGTGTGCTTGCTGATGTTCAATTGCTGCGAGAGATAACAGAGGCCTCTCGAGGTGCCATTACTGCCTTTGTCGATAAAACAACCAACAAGAAAGGCCAAGTAGTTGATGTCGCAGAGAAGCTGAGTTCAATTCTTGGATTTGGTCTGATGGAGCCATGGGCACAATATCTGTCAAAGACGAAATTCATTAGAGCAGACAGAGAGAAACTGCGAACATTGTTCGAGTACTTAGGAGAGTGTTTGAAGCTGGTTGTGGCAGATAATGAGCTAGGGAGTTTGAAACAAGCATTAGAAGGGAGTTATGTTGTGCCAGGGCCGGGTGGAGATCCAATTAGAAACCCGAAGGTTTTACCGACTGGTAAGAACATACACGCATTGGACCCACAAGCGATACCAACAGAGGCGGCGATGCAGAGCGCAAAGGTGGTGGTGGAGAGGTTGTTGGAAAGGCAGAAGGTGGACAATGGAGGAAATTATCCTGAGACAGTGGCACTGGTTCTATGGGGGACTGATAATATAAAGACATATGGGGAGTCATTGGCACAAGTGTTGTGGATGATTGGAGTGAGACCAGTGGCTGATACATTTGGGAGGGTTAACAGAGTTGAACCAGTGAGCTTGGAAGAGCTTGGAAGGCCAAGGATTGACGTTGTTGTTAATTGCTCTGGTGTTTTCAGAGATCTCTTCATCAACCAGGTACTTTTTGTTATTTGATGTTATTCTTGTTTTCAATCTAAAATTTTTTTTTTATCATTATCTTACTACCTTCTTTATTTGAGCATATCACTAACTTATAGAATAATGGATGTTGTCTTTCTCTTAGTAAATTGGAGTAATTATATAACTTTTTTAAACAGTTATTTTATGCAAACAATATCATGATATTAATTTTAAAGTCTAGTTTCTCATCTATCAACTTAAATTTATTCCTTTTTTATGATGACCACCACAGATGAACCTGCTAGACCGTGCGGTGAAAATGGTAGCAGAACTAGATGAGCCAGAAGACCAAAACTACGTAAAAAAGCACGCAATGCAACAAGCTGCTGAGCTCAACGTCCCGCTTCGCGAAGCCGCCACCCGTGTCTTCTCTAATGCCTCCGGCTCCTACTCCTCCAACGTTAACCTTGCCGTTGAAAACTCATCATGGAACGACGAAAAACAACTCCAAGACATGTACCTAAGCCGCAAATCCTTCGCCTTTGACTCCGATGCACCAGGGGCCGGCATGCTTGAGAAGCGCAAAGTCTTCGAAATGGCCCTTAGCACGGCCGAGGCCACATTCCAAAACCTTGACTCCTCCGAAATTTCTCTCACTGATGTAAGTCACTACTTCGACTCTGACCCGACTAATCTTGTGCAAGCATTGCGCAAAGATGGCCGCAAACCGGCTGCATACATTGCCGACACGACCACGGCCAATGCGCAAGTGCGGACATTGGCAGAGACAGTGAGGTTGGATGCAAGGACCAAGTTGTTGAATCCCAAATGGTATGAAGGAATGATGAAGAGTGGATATGAAGGTGTTAGAGAGATTGAGAAAAGACTGACAAACACTGTGGGATGGAGTGCTACTTCAGGACAAGTTGATAATTGGGTTTACGAGGAGGCCAACACAACTTTTATTAAGGATGAAGAGATGCTGAAGAGATTGATGGAGGTCAATCCAAACTCATTTAGGAAGTTGGTGCAAACATTTTTGGAGGCAAATGGGAGAGGGTATTGGGAGACTAGCGAGGAGAATTTGGAGAGGCTTAAAGAGTTGTACTCTGAAGTGGAGGATAAGATTGAGGGCATTGATAGATGAGTGTGCTTTGTGGTTTTGTGATCTTTTGTATGTAAACTATTGTGTATTGGTTGCATCATTTTGTGATTGAAGTATTGAACAGCCTTTTGAAAATTTGAAATGTGATGGCTCTTTTCTTTGCTTGTGAGGAATGAATTTGTGTGTGTTATTTTGTTCAGGTGTATTTTAATATGTGTAGATATCTTACTTGGTACATAATATATATATATATATATATGTATATATATTAAAAATGGGTAAATCATTTTTTATTGAAGTACTCTTTTTATATATATAGATAGAAATTTGAACTCATCTCATATGGTTATGGAACCAGAGAATACCCTGATTCCAGCCTATTAAAACCTGACACGTGTCCCCAATCACAATAGGAAAAATATAATAACATCACATGGGACACGTGTCAGAATATAATAAGCTGAAACCAGTGTATTCCCTGGTTCCAGAATCAGGGGAGATGAACTCTAGAAATTTGGACAAATAAGCCTTATGAGAATGAAATACTAATCACCATGTTATAGAGATTGTAATTATTAGTGCATCTATCCTATTCATGTAATCTTTATAAATGGAGCATTTTATTTATTTATCTATTTTAATAGGTTTAAAATTTAGGGTAAATTACTTTTTAGTCCCCGAAATTTTTTAAAATACCTAATAAATCCTTCTGACATGCACGTAGACCATTCAGTCCTTCCTTTTTGAAAGGTGGTCTTCCTGATCCCTCCTGTTAGCTTGCACGGTGAGAATTTTGTGAAATGCCACCAATTGCCCTTTGTCCTTTGAAGCGGGAAGCATGAGTCCGGGTCTTTTTAGAGGCAAGGTTGTACGAAGAAGGCATGATGGTTGTCGTACCATCTCTCCCTTGCTTGAGAAGTTTCTCTTCTTCATTCTTCTTGTTCTTCTTCTCTTCTTATTTCTTGTTGTTATTCTTGGGTAATGGATATGAAACTGGGTTTCTTCTTCTTCATTGAGAAGCTTCTTCGTCTTCTTCATTGAGAACCTTCTTCGTCATTCTTCCTATTGCAGCAGCTTGGTGGAGGTGTTGTTAGGTGTTATCTTCATGGTCTTATATTTTGGTAGTATTTGTAAACTACTCATCTGTTTCGATTGTTTCCTTGCTGTAAAGCATAGTGAAAATTGTTTGGTGAGAGCAGTGAAGGTGAACATATATATGCGCTATCTTCATGTTAGATTCCAACCGATTAGATGTTTGAAGGTTATTTAATTTTCTCTTTTGCAGATCATTAATAGATTCATTTTCTGGGATCGTAAGGTATAACAATGATGGATTCATTGTTTATTTTACTATGTTGACCGGATGGGAATCTATCTTGGCCAAAATATGTGCACATTGGTCTCTTGAAGCTCCTCTGGTTAGAGTGAAGTATTTAATCCCGGATGCGGTTAGAACAACTTCTTGTATCAACTTTGAAACTGACTTCACGAGAATGTGTGAAGTCCACCATATGTTTTAAAAAAATGTAGCTGATATGCTTATTGAGTATATAAATGAAGTCACGGAAGAGCTTGAAGGCAGGGGAAGCCCATCAATGCTACGGTAATTGTCATTAGTGTATTTTTTTGTTTTGCTGTTTGCTATATTCTGCATTAGACTTTTTTCCGTGGTATTTGTTTATTATTTTTATTACCGGTTTACTGCCATGTGTTGAGCATTAACATTTGTATTCATGTTTACTCCTAAATATTCCTGTTTATAAATTGTTTTACATGTTTATATGTCGTGGTTTATATTTACAAATTTTACTAATCAGTCACTCACGGCATCTTACACAGGCAACCATTATCTCAAAGCACTTCATCGAGTCTATGCCCACTGTTGTCATCAATTTCACAAGGAGGTGTACAGTAGTATCGAATGCTCAAAGACCCAAAGACTCTGAAATAATTACAATCGGTCATTGTTATGAGGATGCGAGGCGCTTCAAGGATGTTTTATCTGACTTTGCCATTAGGCGCAATTTCAACTATAGGTTCATAAAAAACAATAAAGAGAGAGTTACTGTGATTTGTGCCGCTGAGGGATGTCAATGGCGTATCCATGCCTTGCGGGAAGGTAACCTTGCCACTTTTAGAATCAAAACATCACATGATGTACATTCATGTGGTGGTGGTATTGGTTCAGCATCACATCCGAAAGCTTCCAAAAAATGGGTCAGTAGGAAAGTAATTCAAAAACTCCGCGATAGGCCTCTATACAAAGCAGTGGATATATAACGAGATATGCTACGTGACCATGACGTTCGGCTACCATACAAACAAGCTTGGAGGGGTAAAGAATTAGCTCGAGGGATTCTACACGGATGTGATAAAGCTAGCTATGATATGTTCTTGCGGTACGCAAGTAAGGTAACTGAAACCAATCCCGACAGCATCGTTCTAATTGAGAGAGATGGTGAGCGGTTCAGATGGGGATTTTTTTGCTTCCATGCTTCCCTGGATGGTTTTAGGAAGAGATGTAGGCCCATGTTATTTCTTGACGACACTCATTTATTGGGGAGTTACGGCGGTATTCTATTAGGAGCGACTGGGAAAGATGGTAATAAGGGGTTCTTTCACCTAGCATTTGCCATCATGGACAATGAGACAGATGATAATTGGACATGGTTCATATCGAAATTGGGTGATGCACTCTATGGCGATGACAAATACCATGATATTATTATATTCATTTCAGATTGGTCCAAGGGCCTTGTGAATGCTGTTGCCAAGGTATTTCCATCTGCCACACATGGTTATTGCTTACGCCATCTTCAGGCCAACTTCCTTAAATCAAATAGCTAGTCATGGTTTTCCTCCGCTTAAATTGTCCTGGATTTGTTTTCAAGGAATCGAGTATCATCAAGACGAAGGTGTCGACAACGTCCTCCGGTACCATGTGCTTGTCATCTAACAAGGTGTACAGATGGGCACGACTTGTGTGCCCCAGTTCATTTGCCCAGACATATGTTCTGATTCAAACAAAAGATTTAGCATAAAAATAAAATAATATAACATATATGCACCAATATGGACAAGGAAATGCTAATTGCAAACACATACTTCCAATATTGAACGACAAAAGAAAAGAATAATATGAATGCAGGTTCTTACACAGGAAAGTTAAATTTATAACTAATAATGTGTTATCCATACTTAAACCCCAGTTTGTACACCTTTAAGTTGTTTTCTAAACTATAAACAGTTAATGCACATTGAAACAAAAAATAAGTACCAATCAATATGACAAGTTAACAAGTTTTTCAAATTGACTTACTCATCCATTCGGGTGTTAAGGAAGACAGAAAGAGTCATCTGTTGCAGTTTGGTCAGCCTTTGAAATCCTGCAGGCCTTTTTTCTGTGGTACAAAGTTCGTTGGGGGTTGAGGTATGTCATTGTCGGAATCAATGTGCATAGTTATTGCTTCTTGCTGGATGATAGCGTGGTTCGATGCTTGCATATTATCTGACCCAATGTCTGCTACATTGGGTTCACTAGTGTTAACTTCAACTTGTGCTTCACCAACTTGTACAGAGTCAACCAATTTGCCTATGTCATCCATTATTTCCTCACCTACTGCAGTCAATTGCGATGGAGGTAATGCGGCTTTCTTCTTCCCTTTTACAGGTATTGCTAACTTCTTTAGCGTGGTAGGAGTTGCCAAATGAGAAGCTGCTGCTGCCTTTGCAGTGCGGGTGAGAGGCCTCTCGTACTGGTTCTCATCCGACATTTCATCAGTAACAATGTTACGCTGGGCTCACTTTAGTGGGAGGTTTTTTCCATGCTTCTGTAGCACGGGGGATGCTTCCTTCTGAAAGGTATGACATCATTCTTCGGGTTTGGCTTCATCATGTCCTCATCATCATCGTCCTTATGCGTCTGAGATGTTTCCTCCAAGAAGCTGACCCTTGCTTGCAGTGACCTAATCTCATCCCATAGACGAGCAAACTTATTCTCGTTCGGACTCGATGAAGGGGGGAACGTCTACAAGCACTATGTCTGATGCTAGTTGGTATAACCTCTTGGTTGTGTCTTTTGGATGATGAAGTCTCCCTTGCTTTATCGTGGCCTTTTATGTGTCTTTTCTTGATGAATTTTGAAGTTTGGGGGTAGGTAGATAACTCCAGCAGACTGTCTTACAAGGCCCTATAGCCAACTTTTCCAGAACTAATAACTTCAAATTCAAACTTGCCCTCTGGGACCAATGGCTGGAACTGTGTCATAATAATAACCACTTAGTTATATGTTTAAAGATATACATAAACTACATGGTTAGGGGATAAACATAAACTAAGATTTTTTAATACAATCAATTATTTTTGATGTTGAATATGGCTTTCTTTTTAGGATTCAGAAAATTTATCCTTCAAAGTTTAATAGCACACTGCAATCAATTTTTGTAATTGGAAACGTCATTTTATAAACAGAATCATAAATATTTGACATTAAAGAGTATAATGTGAACTTCTATGTTATTAACCTAAACAATTGACATTATGAAGGGAACTGACATGAAAGAAAAGAAAAAGAGTAAGAAGAAACCACTCACCTCTTTCCCGGTGAGTGCCTCCAGCAGGCTCCCTAAGCTAGATTGTTTCTTAAAGCTATTCTCGCCATAGCACATGATGCATGGCAATTTTTCAAATTGTGTTTTCTTTCCTATCCCCATAACCTCATAAAACCAAATATTCAAGGCAATAACGCATCCTTGCAAGTACCCTGTTGATGAAGACCTCCCAAAACACCTGTCTCTAACTCATGTTGCAGCATCCGGCACATTATCCATCAGCCACTTATGTGCCACATGGGCCCAAGCATATTGATGCAATTTGGGTAGGTCATCAACATACTGTGCTATCCATCCTAGTGCCGAGCATGACGTGGTGGGGAAGAGTATGAATCCCAGGATATATACTAACAACAACTTCACGAAACTTTCCTCTTTGATGCCATCTTTTCTGATCACTAATGTAAATAACATCCTCACAAAGCAGTCTCTGGTTCAGTCTACCCCTTTAGGCAGGAACTCCTCCTTAATTCTCATCGTTCCTTCTTCCTTCTGAAGTTAATAGCCAACCCGCTACACTGTAAACCAAGCACGATTGCCATATCCTGTGGCCTGAATTGGATGTGACTGTCACCTAGCCTGAATGTATTAGTCCACTCATCATACACTTGCATCAGCAAATCTAACATAATGCACTTTTGGATTACAGCCTCCATTTTCAGGAAATGTGCAAATGGTGTGTGTTAGATTAACTCCCAATGTTTCCTTGTCATATTCTCCTTTAGTTTTTGTATGGTGTCAACGAGTGGTGTTAGGTAACACCTCCCATTCAAGAGGTTTGCAATTTGGTTGGCATGTCATTGATTCCTACATAATAATAATAAAAAATTTGGTTTACATGAGAAGGCATCCGTGGTCTTAAATACGTGCATAGCATGGTAAACAGGAGAATAATGTCCTCGCGATTTAGAATGAAATTATGAACTCTAAAGCAAGAAAATAAATATGTAACATATAACATAAACATCATGTGTGCTTCATGCTAGGTTGTCATTCAGGTTTCAAAAGTAAATCTTCGTTGTCCACCATAAATTGCTCAAAGTGATGACAACCATATTCAGATGAAGAAAACATAGAACAGAATCAATAAACAACACATCAAGTGCTTTCATTGCCATAGAATTTCAAGATCTTGTCTTTGGGGGTGAACATGTACCTGCAAGATTAACTAATCCCTAAAACACTACAATTTTGCTCATATGCCCAAATCGAACACAAGATAAAGATCAAAACCACAATGCCTACTATGAAATAATAGGGTTTCACCCCATACCGTCAATGTGTGGTACATTCTCTCGCGTTATTTTGGGTTTGCGAATAAGAACCTTACAATATTTTTCACCACAAGGCCAGTGATTTCTCCGGCGCCAGCGTTGTATCCTCTGGTAAAACCTAGAACTAAGGAGATGGAGAAGATGATAGAGAAGATTGTTTCAAGATTAACTTATTGTTAGTATTCTTGGGATGTGAAAGGATGTGATGGGAAAGAAACTTCCCTCTTGAAACTTGAACAACCAACATGGGTAAATGAGTAATTTCACAGCCCAAATTCTTCTCTCCTGTAAAACATCCAAACCACCAAGGGCAAATGAGTAATTTACAACTCAATTTAACTCCGTTAGTGGTTAGTTGGATTGACAAGTCCATATTCTATAAAGGAGGGGATTTTTTGGGTTATGACAAAGTCAAAAGACTTAATGGTCATTGAGTAAAGATAGAGGGATGATTTGAGCAATTCCTCTCAAATTTATTTTTTTAATTTATTATATGATTAATTGGGTTTTTGTATAAAAAAATAATTTTTTTCACACCAACTAAAACAGTTATTTATTTACAACTTTGTTGTTCCAAGAAAAAAGGAATTCTAAGAGTCACAAGTTGGAGGACTCTTCATCCTTTATGAGAATCTTGGATGTACTATCTCAAACCTGTTAAAGAAAGAGACTCTCTCACTATTCTTCAGTGCTACATAGGATGAATATTGGGTAAAATACCTGGATGGTCACCCAACTATTCAAGTGTTACAATTTTAGTCACCCAACTATAAAAAATTTCAATTTCGTCATTCAACTTTGACATTATGTTCAATTAGGTCATCCACGCTCACGCCGTTAACGGTGTGCTGACGTAGTGATACATGTCACCCATTTTTTGCCACTTCAGCACAGCCACGTGGCATAAAAATAGTAAAAATACATGGATGGTCACCCAAATATTCAAATGTTCTTATTTTTAGTCACCCAACTATAAAAAATTTTTAATTTGGTCATCTAACTTTGAAATTACGTTCAATTAGGTCACCCAAGCTCATGTCATTAACGATGTGCTAATGTGGCGATACACGTCACCTTTTTTTTTTTTTGCCATGTTAGCACAGTCACGTGGCATAAAATATTATTTTTTTCTATTCAATTTTCCATGTGGCTTAAGTTGCCATGTGGATCCACTTGGCATGAAGAGATTTTCCTTATTTTTAATTTTTTTTTCCAGATGTTCATCTTTCTTCCTTCTTTCTCTTTTTCATTCTTCCATTCAGAATCCTAAAAACTCTTTGTTAAGAAGTATAGAGAATTCTTCTAACCCTTTTCATTCTTCCTTCTTGCCCCTTTTCAAAATTTAAAGATGGTGAGAGTTGCCCACACTAATGATCATAATGCCACTTTGGATGTTGATGCTAAATGATGCTGCCAACGAAGAAAAAGAAAAGTGGTTTATACAATCAAGGAGATGATTTCCCCCTATCATTCTGTCTCTAATGTTGATGGTGAGTTTAGATTGATTGGCAAAATTTGCAATTGGCTTGGATATATAGAGAGTTTTCCATGTATTTTTTTTTTTTCAATTTAATTGTTTGGGTACCCTAATTGTTTTATGTGAAGCAGCACAGAACTTTCTGTAAATTGTCAAAGTTCATGTTGATGTAATTTTTTTAATAAATTTCAATCGCTATATGTAAATTTTTTTTCAAATGCTGTTATTGACATAGTTAATTCTCTCAAATATAATATATTATAGTTTATATAAGTGGCTCTCCATGCCACGAGGATGTCAATGTGGTAACTTAAGCCACATGGTAACTTAAACTAAAAAATAATATTTTATGCCATGTGGTTGTGCTAACATGGCGAAAAATGGGTGACATGTATCGCCACAGTAGCACATCGTTAATGGCGTGAGTTTGAGTGACCTAATTGAACATAATTTCAAAGGTGGATGATCAAATTGAAATTTTTTATAGTTGGGTGACTAAAATAGGAACACTCGAATAGTTGGGTGACAATCCAGGTATTTTACCCTGTTTTATGCCATGTGGTTGTGCTGATGTGGCGATAAATGGGTGACATGTATCACCACAATTAACGGTGTGAGCTTGAGTGACCTAATTGAACGTAATTTCAAAGTTGGATGACCAAATTGAAAAATTTTATAGTTGGGTGACTAAATAGTAACACTTGAATAGTTGGGTGACCATCCAGGTATTTTACCCATATTTTTTTGAGTGATAATTTCTTGGATGTCACTAGTACTTTTTGTGGATGGATATATTACCTTTGTTTCAGCTTTTTCTTCACTAGACAAATTATGGTAAATTTTTTGATAGACCATTAAACTATAGCCCTTTTTCATTTTGGGGTCCAAGCTTTAATCTAAATTAAAATGGTCGCCCAACTTTAATTATATTTTACTGGATGGTCATCCGAAGGAACCCGGTCTATTTTTGATGATCTGATGTTGAAAATTTACTGTCTGCAAATGAGATGAAATTGCCAACTAGACAGACAGTGTGTCATGTATATCTTGACAGCGAATTTCCGGCATCTACATCATAAAAAAAAAAAACAAAATCTCTTTGGTAACCATTTTGATTTAAATTGAAGTTTAAACCCCAAAATGAGAAAAGACCATAGTTTGATGCTCTACTAAAAAAATTACCCGACAATTGAGTGGTTTCTTCTTCTATTTTATTTTATTAGTTTAGTTTTTCTCCTCTCATTTTTATGGGATGTAGCTAATTATTTGTAATTGTTTTCAATAAAATTATGGTTTATTTATTTTTTATTAAAAAATCAAAATTATGAATTATTAGTTTTTAATTACAAAATATTAATCTCTATTCATTTACATGCGTATGATACACGATCTATTAATAATTTGGTCTTTCTTTTAATTAGTTGGGGTTGCTATAAGTCCTTAATTTAATATCAGGGGAAGTGGGGAGAAGTGAGGGGAAGTGGTCTGACTTCCCCCACTTCTAATGTTTATTTGTTCATAAATAGATTTTGTACTAAACCCACTTCATCATTTTTTTTTATTGAAGAGGAAGTGAGCCAATCTATAAAAACTAATTTCCCTCGCTTTTAAAATTTTTTTAACTCATAGAACTTCACTCAACACCTAAATTCTCCAATTTTATTCTCATTTTTTGACACCAGAAGTGGGGAAAGTGGGTAGAAATGATATCACTTCCCTCACTTTAGGGAAGTGGTACTTCCCTAACTTTCCCACTTCAGTTTACTTCCCCTGAAATGAACACCTCAAAGTTATTGCACTGTCATTGAGAAGCATGATTTTTATTAAAGACTTATCACATTGAAGACAACATGATGGATGGCATGTTTTGAATCTGAACATCTGATGGATATGATCATATTGTGACATATTTCATAAATAATTAGTGACAGTGTTAAAAAATAAATAAATAAAAGGAAAAGCCATTTTCATCTATCCATTTTTGCCAATCGCATAATTATTTTTTTTAATGCTAATTAGACGATTATTGCCCATTTTAAAATAATAATAGTCATATTGTCCCACATGCTCATTATATAATTAGAAATATAAAATTATTTAACCAAATATTTATTAATAAAAATAAATTTATTATAATTATATATATTTTATATTGGTCACATTCTTTATTTGGGGATAAATAAGTGGGATTAAAAAAATATGAGATTAAGAGTTTTTTTTTTTGTATGTGGAAAAGTTATATTATTTATCATGAGAGGGAAGCTCCCATCTTTTTGTATGGGATTCTTGTGCTTTACGCGACATTTGGCCCCGTCCGCCCCGAGAAAATCCACCAGGTCAGCTGACCCGGCAGGCAACCCGTAACCGGCCCGCACTATAGCGGGCCCGGTTACAGGTCAGGGGTTTCTGAACCCGTGACCCGGCGGGCCAACCGAGTTCACCAACCCAGCGGATTGACCCGGTCAACCCACCCAGTTTTTTTTAATGTTATTATCATTTCTTTTGGTGTTCATGGGATTTGAACCCATGGGCTTATAGTTGGAGAGCAAAAACATACCCCTTGAGCTACAACTTTTTACTAACATTTATTAGAAAAGACTATATATAGATAGGGTAGGATATGGTCAAAATATTTTAGTTTGAAACAACTACTATGGATTACACTTTCACAAATATTTTTTTAAAATTATTTTTTATATTATACATATATATTTAATTTATAAAAAAAATTAAGAGATCATATAATAAATAAATAAAAACTATATAAATCAATATGTAAAATATCAAAGTACCAAATAATAAATTTTCATGAATATTAAAAAAAAATAATTCTCTTAAATAGGGACACTCTTATTTGTCACATATATATTAGATTATTTTGTTTCAATTTATAAAATAAAAAACGAAAAAATTGTTTTAAATTATGTATATCAATTTATAGAAAAATATATTAGTTAAAAAAGAATATCTTTGAATAATGGTTAACACCATATTATTTTGATTAGTAACTTTTTTCAATGACAACATGATGAGCACAATAATAATAACCGTACAGTTCGAGACCAAAGTGAAATATGAGAGCAAAACCTAATTGTAATAAATAAATAATTTGATGATAACTTCAATTTAAAATAAGAATACTACTTGATATTTAATTTTTGTTACACTTAAAAAGGTGTGCTAATGATTTAATTTGATAGATAAATAAATTAAAATATAACTTTTTTATTCTTTTTAAAATTATTTTGATATGTCTCAAAAATTTTGAAGTTATTATGAATTATTTTAAATTTTTTGTTGTATGGGATTAAATTTAAAAAACTATATATTTCCCAACTTCTTTATATTCATTTATGTTCTATACTAAGATCAAAAAAAGGTTTGTAGGCCAATTAGTTAGTTTGTTAATTCTCCATGTGTGTTACTCGGTTCGAATCCCATCCACACCAACTTTTTGAAATTTAACGTAAAAAAAATATTTTAATTTAATAATAAAGTATTATTTAATATAATAATAATAATTGTAACAACCCGCCGGGTCAAACGGGCCTTGCCCGGACCCGGCGGGTTATCTGTAAAGCCGGGCTGGGTCCGGTTCATGTTATGAGTGAACTGGACCCGGCGGTTCTGCCGAGCCAACCCGGCCCGACGGGTTTTCCCTGTAGCACGGGCCGGTTTCGGAATCAGTTTTTGGTGAACCGGACCCGGCGGGTCGGGCCTAGTGGGCCCGATTAACCGGCCCGTGCCCACCTCTATTTACCGTTGACCAATGTTGTCAAATTAAGATAATTCTTTTAAAATTTTGGTTTGGAGAGAGATTTTATTTGCGTTGACTAGAATTTTATTTAATTAATATTATTAAAAACTAAAGATTTCAAATTAAAATCATATTTTTCTTAATGACAATAAATATTATTAATATTCATAATCTTTTTAAAATTTAATTATTAAATATATTTATTTAAAAAAAGTAAATTTTTTTATAAAAAAAAGGGGAAAATATATTTGAGCTGACCAGGATATCGATGACGTCATCGCGGATTGGATCTTTGCCTTCAAGGACGACGTAAATGCTTTCATGAGTTATAAATTCAGGGTCATCCCTCCAAATTACTGAACTGTAAGCAATAAGAGATCAAATGTTACATATTTATAATATAGTTTACACAGACACATGTTACGGCTACATAGCACATATTTATATTACACAGGTATAACATATCTTACACAGGTATAGCATAGTTTACACATAAGGTGTACAATACACATAAAGCAAGTAATTGTTATTGTTTCTTGTATAGAAGATTCATAAGAGAATAACTTACCCATCAACTCGGGTGTTCAAGTAATGCGTAATGGCTGTTTGAACCAACTGGTTCAGTCTCCCAAAACTTGCATACTTCTTCTTTTGTGGGAGGAAACCTGGCAGGGTCTTTCACTTGCGGCTAATGATACACCTTCCCTCTTGGTGGACCCTCGTATGATACTATTACAAGTGAGTCATTTTCTTGTGTTTCATTCTTCAGTCTGGTGAGGGATTGTACAAGTACGTCGACTTCTCGTTAGGCCTTTAGTTCGATATCTGATAAGTTAGTTGAACTGGAGTCAAATGCGAACATTCTTTTTGGCGAGGCACGTGTAGTCGTGCCGTTTTTTGGACCACGGGTCCTTGTAGTTCGTGTTCCCTTGGGTGCAGCTTTCTTTGGTGTAGATTTCTTCGGTGGGGCATTCCTCATTGTGGTCCTCACTAGGGCTTTCTTGGGGGGAAGCCTCTTCAGAGATAGTTTGGAAGAGTCAGCTTCAGTTATGTCTGCCTTAGGCATGAGACGCATTACGTGCCTTGGGGGTGTCTCAACTTTACCACTTTTGGTGGTGGAAGTCACTACAACAAGATCAAACGCCGGGGCCTCAAGAATAGGATTTTTATTTGGGGGATTGCAGTAGAACGTATTTCATCTCGGGTGTCGTCGGGATCAGGAAACTTAATGGTCATTTCTAAAGTGTCCATTTCCCGACTTTGGTTATACCGGCCTCTCCAAGACCACAATACAAGCTATACCCTCATACCTGAAGGAGGAGGAGGAGGAGAGCGATCCGTTATTTCTAGTTTGATGTTACAATCTAGTGGTGGTGACCTTGAGATGACCCGCTGCCGTCTTTTTTCCTTAGCGTCACACTTGTCTAAACGAGCACGAAGTTCATGAAATTCCTTTAATAAGGGTTGCAATAAGTCACACACATCATCGTCGTCTCCCTATGACTGATGGTGAGAGAATTTTAGTGGTTTGACTAGGGGGAATCCTCCCGGGATCGCTTCCTTGTTTGCTCTGGACTTGGTTTTCTAGAAGACTCCATGGGGGGACTTGATTTTATTTAACAATCTTGGTTGGCGGAGAACATTATCTGGCTTTTTTTTGGTAGCCCACTTCGAACAACCTCTCATATTGTTGCTTTCGGGCCTCCCATCTAGCAATACCTACCAATTCATTCTCCTCATTATTGGCTGGAACAAGTTCAAAGAACTGCAAAATCAGTTATATATTGCACAGGCAAGTCTTATTATATATATGAAAAACCTTACTATAGATTGGTTAATGGGCCATATTGGGCCCATATCATAAAACCCTAATATTTCTCTATATATACCCTTGTACTATTTTTCTAATTGATATACAAACTATTTTCCCTATTCTCATATGGTATCAGAGCATTAGGTTAAACCCTAACGACCACCCAAAACTCTAGCCTTCAACCTGCCACCGCCACCTCTACCGCTAGGCGCCGCTTATCTCTCTCCATTCTCGATGTTCTACGGGCACCTAGTGATGTTCCTTAGCCACACTAGTGATGCCCTTGTCTCGTTGCTGAATGATTTCTGTCTTCATCTTTATGTCTTCATCTCATAGGCGTGGTAAAGGCCCTTCTTATGGTAGTCGAGGAGCGGGCTGTGGTGATTCTCGGGGTAGATTTGTCTGCACCTTTTGTCGACGGACGGGTCACAGTGAGAATCGTTAAAGGGATAAGCATGGTTGCCCGACAGTGGCCAATGCTAGTACAGAGGTGGCCAATCTGTTACCTACTTCTGGTGCTAAACAGTTAATCACTATCTTTAGGTTGACTTTGCGTGGTTTTAGCAGTTACAGTGCACAGTTTCTCACACCATAGTCTCTTCTCCTATTTCCTCAGGTAATACATTTCTTACTTCCAGGAACAGTTCCTGGATTACTGACTCAGGGCCTCCTCTCACATGACAGGTACAAAATCTTTTTTCCAAAATCTTTTTCTATCTGTTTTTCGTTATGTTGCAATTACCAATGGACGATCTTGTTTAGTGTCTGTAGAAGGAGTTGTGCAGCTTTCTCTCAGCTTAGACTAAGTGTTGCTCTTTTCATACCTGAATTTTCTGTCAACATGCTATCCATTTTTGTGATCACTAAATAGTTGAAATGTAGTGCTACCTTTTTCCTTTTTCACTGTACTTTTCAGGATCTGCGGGCGGGGAAGAGGATTGGTTTGGGGCATAATCGTGGTGACGACGTGTATATGTTGGTGCGTGATAATATTCTTTGTGGTTGGCACCTTCTGTTTCAGACACCGAGTCATCACTCATATGGCGTTGTAGATTAGAGCCATCCTTTCCTTAGTCATCTTCAGCAAGGTTTGTCTTGAATTAGGGTCAAGTCATTTTAATGTGAGTCGTGTCAGTTGGGTAAGCATCATCGTGCTACCTTTAAACGTTTGGCTTTAGTGTCTAGTCGGTCTTCATTTGATCTAGTTTATTGTGACGTTTGGGGACCTTCTAAAGTCATGTCTATTTCCGGTCATCGTTACTATATTGTGTTTATTGATGATTTTTCCTGAGTGTTATGGGTATATTTGTTAAAAGACTGTCGATTTATTGTTGATGTCCTTAAAACATTTATTTTGGAAGTACAAAATCGAATTTCCGCTGTTCTCAAATATCTTCGTACCGATAATCCTTCAGAATTTGTATCTCCTGTTGTAAATTTTTTGTGTGCATCTTTTAGGATTATTCATCAAACCACCTGTCTACACACCTCTCAAATATTGCACGCACTCTTTTAGTAGAGCGTAATATCCCTAGGTATTTGTGGTCAAATACTATTTTAACTGCAGTATATCTTATTAATCATATACCTTTTGCACCCTTAGGGGAGAGGTGCCTATATGTCATCTTCTACCTGTAATTGAGTTGTTTCGCTTATCCCCTTTTGTTTTCAGTTGTATTGGTTTTGATGAGGATTTACCTTTGGTTTTGATAAGCTGTGCCCACGTGCGCTTAAATGTGTCTTTGTCTGATATTCCCGCATCTAACGTGGATATCGTTTGTACTACTTGACTAGTCGAAAGTATTGTGTCTATGGATGTCATGTTTTTTTAGTCTCAATCAGTTTTTCTGACTCTGGTTCTCATGATATGTTGACTAATTTGGGCCGGAAAGCCACGGGTGACTGTCTAGTGATATGAATTAGAATTTGAGTGACCACTTTGATACGTTTTGAAGTTGGATGACCGAAGTGATAATAAGTCAAAGTTTGGTGACTTCCTAAAAAATTAACCTGAGAGAGGTGGCTGCTACAAGGGTTCTGGGGTTTTATGATCTAGGGTATCTCAAAACCAATCCTACCCGTTAAATCATTGTTTTTTTTCTTTATTTTTTAAAAACAAATCTTGGCCATTGAATCATTGTTCTTTTTTTCTTTTTAAAAACAAATCGGGTCGTTGATGATTTATTTAGAATTTTATTAAAAGATATTATAAATTAAAATAACAAATATAAATAAAAAATTTTATATTATTATATTATAATTATATTTTCTATCATATTATATTATTATTTATTGTTATAATTTATATTTTTATAAATTATTGTTAATATCAGTCCATCTCTAAGTTGACTAGGAGCGTAAGTTTGATCCCTAATGTTTAGGTTTTGCTGAATTAATACCCAAATTGGCTGTTATAATCTTTATATATATATATATATATATATATATATCAGTATATTTGCTATTATTACTTAAGACTTTTTCTTTAGCATGTTTAATAATAAACTGCAATAAATTTATTATAAAAGTTACTTATATTTAAACATAAATGTAATTATTTGCATTTACAATGAATATTTTATATCATATCCCAAATTCAAATTATTATACAAATAAATTATATAAAATTATAAATAAATATCTTCAATTCATTAATGATAAATTAATTTTAACAAAATATTACAATTTTATCTCAACTAATAAATCCTATGAGATTTAGTTTAAACAATTTAAACAATATCCTTATCCACTAAAATTCAGAATATATGATATATCATTTACTCCTAACTATAATCATATTTGAAGTTTTTTTATCTATAACTTAAGTTTTGTAAATATTTTCGTAGAAACTACATTTTAATAATTATATTTTTATAATTTTATTTTCAAAATTGTCCTAATATATATATATATATATATATAATGTATCCATGTAACTTTATTTTTACTATAAATATACACCTAATAACTAAACTTTTGAAGGGTATATAAGATATTGGATGATAATGTGATATGAAATAAGTCAAATGATGATAACACTATATACAACTTAACTAAAATTACTATGAATCCCTGCTAGACGCTAGCACCCCTGGTCCTGGTTCCGTCACTAGGTGATAATGTGATATGACAATAACACTATATACTACTTAAGTATCTATTATTAATAGCCCATTAGCCCTAAACTATACTCCTATATAATATATTAATAGTGTCACACCCACCCCTTCCACCGAGGTAATGTGGCACCCATCAGTTAAAAATTACTTTTTAACTGGAAACTGATGCCTCTCAAAAACCAAATCAAACTTACAAATCAAATTTTACAACTTTACATCATCTACAAGTCCAAATACATAAATACAACAAATATAATTACTCAAATTTGCGGGTACAACCGCTACAAGATCACAACAACAATAAATAGAAAGAAAGGAAGAGGACCCACTGCAATCCTGGACTCAACCCCGACTAGCTCTATATTCAATTAGGCAATCTAGGGTCCTGCTCCTGCAGCTACAACACATTCAGTTGGTCGGTAGTGGCTTAATAATTTCAAATACTTAAATACAGTGTATATAAAGTACATAAATACCAACTGCTCAAATAATTTTTCAACTTTTCCAAAATACCAGAATTCTAGCAAAATACAATCTTTAAAGAACTCTTGAAACATAAATTCAACATAAATCAACATCAATTTGATTTTCTCAGAAAACACAAATTTTGTGAGAGACTGCCCTCATCACAATTCAAAAATAACATAACTCTCAAATTCAAAATAAAGCAATACCCAACACTCACCCAGCATAACATGATCTAGAAAACTCTCTAAACCTTCGCCGTGGCCGTGGCTAGGTTCAGAGCCGTCAAAGAACTCATGCCCTTAACGTTGACCCATCGGTTCACCGGTCGGTGACCCCCGGCTACCCGATGAATTTCCAGTCAGGGCTCTCCGCTCCCACCTGAACTGGCCCTCGTAGAAATCAATACTCAGGTCCACCACGCCACCTCTAAAGGCTGACCCGTGGGGACCCACTACTGCAGTAGTCGGGCCTTAGCACGCCGTCACCGTCCAAACCATCAAGTAGATACAACAATAATACAATTGGTATAAATCATATCACAGGATCCTTATCCAGGACAAGCATTCACATCACGGAAATGAACATTATTTTCCACAAATCCAATGCCAAAAGTATAACAATGCATAACACCAGTAAAGCCTAGATCCACGATACCATTCCTATACCAAGAATGAAAACCAATTCCACAAATAATGCCGATAAAACATTTTAATACGGGCACATGATTTCACAAATCATTCCAAATCAAAGCATATGTAACCATCCAAAAATAAATACATGAATTGAATAATTAAATCACATATACATGTATTTCCACTATTCACAAATATGTATAATTATACAAAACTGATATATCAATATGGTTATCATGGCACATCGTAGGAAAATAAATATAAGTATATTTCGACTTTATACGTAATTAAACATGATAAAATGAAATACTTAAACATTTATTTCCAAAATACTAGCCATTAAACAGTTATTTCAAAATAATAAAAATAATTAATTATTTATTTAAAATAATAGCCACTACCAACTCACCTGGTGTCCTTGGGTTCCTTGCTAGACCTGGAACTCCCTCCCAAGACTGAACAACACCTAACAGAATAATATAATAAAAATGAATAACACATTTAAACCCAAAATAAAATACAAAAACAATAATAGACTCTCTATTGGGTCCACTCACTCCAATCGGTTTAAACCTGACCTTGCATAATCAAATTGGTCTCCAATTGCATTTAAGCCAACTCAATTTAGGGTAAACACTGCTGAATCAATCTGAACCAACACTAATTCCACTGAACCAAGCTCAATTGCACTGAACCAGCCTTGAACCAACTCAATTTTTATATAAAATCTGTTGAACCAACTTGTTCAGCCCAAAACACTTAGCCCAACATCCAAACCAAACCCAAATCAACTTCAACCAATTTAATTCAACCAAACCATTCAAGTCCAACCACACTCAACTTGATTTGATCAAACCCAGACCAGATCAATTCAATTAAACCCAACAACTTCAATTCTCATCCAAACCCAATTCCAATTCAATTAAAATGAACTTGGTTAAACCAAATCAAACTCAACTCAATCAATTCAATTCAACTCAACCAAATCAATTCTAACTCAACCAATTCAATTATAACTTGCTTTGATCCAACCAAATCAACTTGGCTAACTCAACCAATTCAATCCAACCATCATCATTAACACCTTAATCATCATCATCATCAACTTAATTAGCTAAACCAAACTCTAATCTCGGTGCTACAATAATTGCTACAGTAAAACCGAAAATCTCATCCTCCATTCAAGCTAGATTCATCACAAATACAAGTATTTTCTAACCAAAATTGAAGCAACAATCTTTATTAACAATAAATCATCATTTTCCATCATCAAGCTCTCTCTTTTCTAATAAAATCATAAAATTTTCAATGCAAAATACATACACACACATCCAACTAATTAATACATAAACTACCAAAATCCTTACCAAAGAAGGCTTCATCCATGCTCCCCTCCAAGTATCAAGCTTTGTCTCCTCAAATTTCTCTCCAAATCTCTCACTCTCTTTTTTTTTTTCTCTCGGGTACTGTTGCACAAAGATGGAGAAGAAGATGAACCATCAAAATCTAGGGTTTTCTCCAACTTAAGTTTTCAGCCGAAATTCACTTTTAGTCCCTCAAAATATAATGTTTTACAAAACAGTTACTGAAAAACTCACCAATGGTCCCTGAATTATGAAATAATATTCTCAAACGGTCCTTTAAAATTATCCAATGGTTCCTGGATTATAACACAATATTTCAAAAAGATCCCTTCCATCTTACCTTCCAGTCC
Organism: Dioscorea cayenensis subsp. rotundata; assembly: GCF_009730915.1. Classification (NCBI taxonomy): domain Eukaryota; kingdom Viridiplantae; phylum Streptophyta; class Magnoliopsida; order Dioscoreales; family Dioscoreaceae; genus Dioscorea; species Dioscorea cayenensis. The sequence goes on from NC_052482.1 coordinate 11,673,537, forward strand.
TTGGTTTCCAGAAACATTTCATATCAATCATTTTTCTATTACTCTTTAACCCAAAATCTTTTATAAACTTTCACATTTAGGTCCTTAATTTTTTTCCACTTGGGGTTTCTCAACAGGATTACTCTGTAGAAAAATCTTACTACCACTGTAATAATACCCTGAATATATTTTCCAACAGTTATCCACAGGTTCAGGGTATTATAAATAGCATATATATAAACACTATACTTACACTAAGTATTTAATACCTAATTCTAAATTTCTAATAATCTAATTATGTATAAAACAATAAGTACATGATAATAGCATTTGTTTATACTCTATATTAATATTATATACTATATACCTATATAATATATTATTTTATAAATTAATTTGGTAATTTGAATATAGTAAATCAATACCTTATTTCACTTCCGAATTCAAAATAGAAATCGGTTATTACCTAATTCAAAATCTCATTACCTATTTCATACCATATTACAATTCGGTTGAGTTCAGTAGCAACCGAATTTGTACCAAACACTGTATTAATTTGAAATCAGGTACGAATTTGGTACAGACCGAGTTTGCACACCCTTGGTTGCAAAGGATTATTCTAGATGGTCTATCTTATATCATATTGATTTGAGGTTAAATCCTGTATTAAATTCCATCATCTTTTAACATTTTGTTATTCCCCGTGGTCATATTACATGTTTCCGGGAGTAACAAAAGAAAATTACAAGCTGTTAATATGCGCTATGGGAAAGGTATGTATTTGCAATCTTGCTAATGAGACCGTCTATGAGGCTACATCAAGCATTGAAGGATTCAATAGCCAAGAATGTAGCAAATTCTTTATTTTGTTACCCATTATCCCATCATTACTTTCACCATGATGATAGTTTTGAAAAAGAACCTCGAAGAGGCTATTTATTCAAGTAAAAAAGAAGAGCTACAAACGGAAGAGGAAAGACTGAGGATATTCACCATGATGATAGTTAGCACAACTTAGATGAATATTCCTGTTGCGCAGCATTTAGCAATTTGGCCAGTGTCTTTTTTATATTCTCTTATATATATATATATATATAATTTTATTAAAGATTCTTTTTTATTACAAATTAAAACTGTACAAAATTAGTGTTATTCACTATATATAATTACTGTTAAACATTGTTTAATATTATATATAAATTGACAATAATTATTAGATGCAAATCTAATGATTAACATACAAACATCCTTAAAGAATACACCCTCATTAATGATAATTTTTCATCGCAATCATTTGTGATTTTTTTTTTAATTAGAATTCCACTCAAAACTCACTTAAACGATTAAACCTCATTAAAAAAGACAAAAAAAAAAACAAAACAAAAACAGAGACAAAATAATTAAAAAAAAAAATTATCTTTCCATTGATTTTATACTTCCAATATATCAGCATTTCCAACTCAATAATGTATAAAACCTGATATATTTATAACAATTTGTTTTGGAATCTGTCTTTTATCATAACATACACCATTGCAGTCCATTTACTAACACTATTAAAAAATTAGAAAAAAAAAATTACTTAACAAGCATCTCAATACTATAAACCCCAGCACAGTTTGGAATGATCCACAGGTTTTGTTAAATGCTTCTCCTTCTTTTTCACCCAGTCCCGGTTTAACTGCCACCATAACAAAATCACTAGTCTATGGATCGCTTCATCAACATCTCAATTTGTTTTTGTTTGGTAAAGACCTTCCGTTTTGGATCATGAAATCATTTAGAAGTTTTGGCTTTAACTTTTAATCTGTTCCTAGTTTTTTCAACACAGTTTGTAGCTCTGTTCCTACTTGTTTTAGTTATTAATAAATAGCATCTCTATTTGGAGAGGTTCTTCCAAAAAAAAAAAACAAAAAACAAAATCACTAGTCTAGAATTCCAACCAAACTTCATATAGAAATTATACACACAAAGGCTTTCCATATTCGATCAAAAGCAACCACATCAATCACCTTAAACAAATATGATCAACAATTCTTCAATTAATGTTACATCAGAAATTAGATGATCCACACCTAGATGATGCTAAAAGAACAAAAATATCACAGTTATTGATTAAAAAAGACCTCTAAATCAGCACAAATCAAATAATAAAAGTTCATATTCCAAGTAAAGAGTCAAAATTAGTAAAACACACAGACAAACACCATCTTGAAGCACTAAATTGATAAAAAAGGAAAATTGAGGACCTTTGTGTTAGCCACTGGTCGTTCATTTTACTGTAAGTGGTAAGTGAGGGGAAGTCAGGAAGTGAGGGAAGTGCCACTTCCCTGAAGTGGGGGGAAGTGATATCACTTCCAGAACTTCTGTGTTCATTTGTCAGAAAGTGAGAATAGAACCGAATGATTTAAGTGTTGGATGAAGTTCTATGAGTTCAAAAAAGACTTTAGAAGTGAAAATAAGTTAGTTTTTATAGATTGACTCACTTCCCCCCACTTCAGTAAAAAAAATACTGAAGTGGGTTTAGTTCAAAATCCACTTCAGTCGGAAGTGGGGGAAGTGCCACTTCCCCCCACTTCAGCACAAATGAACACCAGAAGTGGGGGAAGTCAGACCATTTCCCCTCACTTCCCCCACTTTCCCTGAAATGAACGCCCCCTGACTGTGCAAAAGAGGACCTCCAATCTAGCCTGCAGCCTTTGCTGTTTCATTCACCCATCAGCCTGCAGCTACTAGTGTGTAATCAATGCATGTTGTTTCCTGTCAAGTAAGCATGCACAACCAGCTTTACAAGATGAATCAAATGTTTTCTACATCTAAAGCCTACTTGGTGTGCAATCAATACATATCATTACATGGTGTGCATCAACGCATATCATTTTTAATAATAATAATAATAATAATAATAATAATAATAATAATAATAATAATAATAATATTTTTTTTTCTAAAAAATGTGGTTCAACAATAATAATTACTTAAAAATAAAAAATATATAAACCAATAATAATAATAATAATAATAATAATAATATATTTTTTCTAAAAAATGTGGTTCAACAATAATAATTACTTAAAAATAAAAAATATATAAACCAATAATAATAATAATAATAATATATATTTTTAAAATAAATGACGTTAAAAAAGTTTTGGTTTTTTTTTAAAATAATATATATAGGGCCATTTAATAAAATGGCCCTCTTTTTTTTTTAATTAAACCAAATGGCCCTAGGACCATCACATCACCCACATGGGTGATGTGATATGCTGACTGGGCTGCTGACGTGGCATTTTTAAATAAAAAAATCCTGATTTTTTTTTCATTTTAACCCTTGAATTGTTTTCTAATCAATAAGTTGGCTTATTCTTGGGTTTTTTTGAACAAATTTTTTTAAAAAAACTTTATTAAACTTTTAAAATTTATTAAACTTTTAAATAATTTTTTAAAAAATATATATGTGTGTTTTTTTTAATTTAAATCCCTTATTCTTTTATAATTAACAAATTATCTTTTCCCTTTGATTATTTAACCCAAATTTTATTTAAAAAAATATGTATTTTTTAAATTTATTAAAAAAATTAATTTTAAAGAATATATTTGAATATGAAAACACAAATTTTAAAATTTTAACTTTTAAAATTATTAAACCTTTAATGAAAAAAACTTTTTAAGCAATATATAAGTGTGGCTTTTTATTTGTATTTTAATTATTAAACCTTAAATTAATTTTTTAATAAATTAAAAAATTACATTATTTTTTAAGCAAAATTTGGGTTGAGTAATCAAAGAGTTTTTGTTAATTATAATACAAATAAAAAGCCACACTTATATATTGCTTAAAAAGTTGTTTCATTAAAGGTTTAATAATTTTAAAAGTTAAAATTTTAAAATTTGTGTTTTCATATTCAAATATATTCTTTAAAATTAATTTTTGTAATAAATTAAAAAAATACATATTTTTTTAAATAAAATTTGGGTTAAATAATCAAAGGGAAAAGATAATTTGTTAATTATAAAAGAAATAAGGGATTTAAATTAAAAAAACACACTTATATATTTTTTTAAAAAAATTATTTAAAAGTTTAATAAATTTTTTTTAAAAAAATTTGGTCAAAAAACCCAAGAATAAGCCAACTTATTGATTAGAAAACAATTCAAGGGTTAAAATGAAAAAAAATCATGATTTTTTATTTAAAAATGCCACATCAGCAGCCCAGTCAGCGTTGACTTGGCGCTGACTCAACGCCCGGTCAGCATATCACATCACCCATGTGGGTGATGTGATGGTCCTAGGGCCATTTTGACAATTAAAATGGCCCTAGGTTTAATTTAAAAAAAAGGAGAGCCATTTTATTAAATGGCCCATATATATATATATATATATTTTAAAAATAATATATCTTTTAAAATAAATCCAGTTAAAAAATTATTTTATTTTTTTGGTTTTTTATAATAATAATAATAACTTAAGAAAATGGTTTAAAAAATAAAAATATGTTTGTTTTGTATTTTTCTTAAAAATAAAGGGTGTTTTTGAAAAAAATACCTAATATTTTATATTTTAAAAATACATGGGTGATGAGATGGGGTTGATGTGATGGTTTCATGGTTAGTTTGGAAAATATATTTTGGGTATGATTATTTTGATAATTTAAAAAAAAAAACGAGTGGTTATAGTGAAAAAAAAACCCATAAATATATGGGGATTGCTTGAATTCTTTAGAAGACGATAAATTACATAATGATATGAAAATAGTACGAGCTGAGATGAGGAAAAGTGTATCCTTCACTATCCTATTGCTAGTAGATAATTAATTTTTTTTCATGAGGATCCATTGAAACTGTTCTGCATGATTTCACTAACCTATTGGCTATTGCTAATATACAACAAGGCTAAATTTCTTAAATGGCATTAAATTTTCTCGAAGAAGAGTAGGTAAGCACCCTTGTATTACCATCAACCTTTGTCACTCATCCTTAAACAAGCACATCACCAAAAGTTAAAATGAAAACAATTTCCACAATTAATAGAGCTCATCAACTTTTATATCAACCTCAAACGCCATAAAGATAAAATAAATTCCCCCAGAAGTCAGCAGCCAATTCCTAAAGAACAACACCACAATATATAGATAGATTTAAGAAAAAGAGATTATACAGCTAAAGTGGCATCTAATCTCAAGGTGCAAGTGCATAAATATTATTGTTCCAAGCTATCAATCTTCAAATTTACATTTTGTTTTCCTTGCTCTTATTTCATGAAATTTACCAGGAACTCTACACACAACTCCTAAAGAACAACAGCATAATATATGGTTAGATTTAAATGAACTATTAGTATCTCTAGGTAGAAGTATTATCCATATGAAGATTTCTTCTTGTTTTCCTCTCCATTATTTCAAGTCCACCTTGCATCACCATTAATTTTTATTCCCATCATTTGCAAATTCTTTCATTAATTAAAGAAAAAAAGACATTTTGAAAATCTATTGATGTTCGATCATTCCCACAAACATTTCCAAGAAGCAAAAATTAAATGCAGCAGTAAAAATTTTTAGCGCTAAACACTTTCTCAATGTTCAAGATCACTACAACAAGCATTTCTTAAATATATATATATATATATATATATTTCAAGTTTCCATTTCTTTACTTTCCTCTACTTTCCTTCATTCATGGGATTCAACAAATATAATTAAAATTTTCACAAGATATTAACATAAACCATGAATGGCACATCATCATCATCAACATCAATCTTAAACCTAATCCTAAACATACCCATCTTAGCAAAGTTCAAATCAAAGAAGATAAGACATACAGAGAAACTCAAATCAAAACAAAACCACAGCACTATACCACCGAATTCCTGCTACAAAAACCCAAGAGAGAGGGGTAAAGTGAAGTACCAAAGGCCCTGAATTGGATTGAAGAGTAGATAAAGAGATCGCCGGCGATAACCGGAGCAGGGGAGTGGGGAAGCAATCCCTAATCCGAGGAAACAAATGAACGAAAGGGGCGGGAAACAGCAACGAAGTATAGTACTTTTCGCATTAAAACCCCTGAAAATTGTAAAACTATGTCAACTTTCTCGAATGACCCTCTAAATTTTAAAATTCTTAAAAAAATCAATAAATTGGAATTATTTATTATGTGACTGTATGCCCATTAATTTTTTTGAAATTGATTTTAATCAAAAAAAGATTGAGTTTTATAAAAAAAAAAATATATGTGGATGTACAACTAGTTCTAATTAAAAATAATGAGTTTGTTTGACTAAAAATATAAGTTGTTCTTATATTTTATATACTATGTATTATAAAGAAAATTTTTGTTTAAACAAAAAAAACTCCATAAATAAAATAAAATAAAATTTTATTAAAAAACTTTGAGAGTCAACCATTGGATAGCCCAATGGTATGACACCAAAGTATAAGGGGGAGGTCATGGGTTCAAATCCCTCCCCGACAGGATCTGCTCACCGTATCGCTCATATAATCGCTCACTCGAGATTTTTTTATACTATTCTCATACTGCATATATATCAGACATCCGGCTCCAAAGATCTGCTTTTGCATCTGCTTTGTATTCATATAAAAAAAGTGCCATTGTCCCTATTATTCAAAAACTTTGAGATACACCTAATAATTACAAGGGAAAATATTGTGACAAAAAAATTAACTTTATTTTTTTTATAAGAATGAAAAAAAATTAAAAGTCTAATTTTAATATAAATAAAGGATAGCCTTTTATAAAAATTGCATATAGCTCCTCGCAATTAGTCATGAGTAGGCTTCCCATAACCTGACTAGCTCACCCCGCCCCAGTAAATGGTTTGTGAGCCTCACATGGCTCCTCTTACTCGAGCAGGGCTCATTGGCTATCCAAATGCACCAGCTTCAATGATTCGCGCATGGCTCCTAAGAACTAAAGGTAGACTAAATAACCGAGTGAACTCAGCTCACCCAGCCTCTTGTTAGTTGGATGAGGCCAAGCGAGCTTGACTCAATCTCTCATTAAGTCTTACTAGCAAGCCTATAAGGAAAAAAGAAAACATAAATTATTTAGACTGTGGTAAAAATAACCAAGAGCTAATAGTTAATATACCCAATTATTTCTGCCCAATTGAACTCCGCATGGCAGACATTAGTTTTTATATCTTATACTTTGTGGATGAATTATCTATTAATTATTGGAACTTTGTTAACTTAATCCATGCGAGTAATTAAAAGCTAATTAGAATAAATAATGTGAATGAACATCCGAAATAAGCGAACAAAAAGACACTTACCATTCTTATCCTTTCTCATCTTAGCTTGCATCACTTCCATTTTCTTTCATGATTATGGTAATTTTCCATAGAATCAACAAAACAAGAATTATATTTTAAAAAAAATATAGAATTCCATATCTAAATAGAAATACAATAAAATTAAATAAGATAAAACAAATAGGCAATCTAATCTCTGGAGGAATTAATTATTCTTACTCATACTCCACTACCCCACATATCACTCCCAATCCACTCCACAACCAAACATATTTTAAATGACTAGGCAAAAATAATAAAATAAATAGAGGATTCAAGAAAATAATTAAAAAAAAAAATCATTAGTGCAAGGTAAGACATTAAAAATTGAGCGGAATTATACTAGTAGTATCACCCACAATAAGAAGAAGAGATAAAGAAGTAGATCATTTTATGTATTTTCTTCATCTAAATGGTTCACAAATTTCGCTTTTTTTTCTCTAATGAAACAATGAAAGGTCAATATCATATCATAACAAATTCATAGCAAATTCAAAGTATAAGAAATGCCAAAATATAGTATTTAATTAGATTATTTAATTAAAAGAACTTAATTGATCATTTAATTAATTTTTTCAGCCTCCAAGACTTGCCTGTCCCGCCGTTGACAATTTCATTCTAGAATTGATTAATATTTGATTAGAGAAAAGTATGTATATTTAGCATTAGTTTAACATCATTTAATTAAGTAAAGCAAAAGGAAGTTATAAGGTTACTTCCTGACTATCTGTCCTTAATCATTGACTTAATAACATGACTGAATAAAATAAGAGCTTATATATATATAATAAAATAGGGTGTTTGCCTGCTGCTTTGCAGCTAAGAAACAGAGAAAAGACAAGAAACAACCCACTTTTCTATAATTCCAATTACTACCCTTCTGATAAACGCTTCTTCTTTTTTTTTTCAAGAAACAAGTACAACTCCTAATAATATTTTGGAAGAAAAGGACCGAAAAATCCTTTGTACCTTTGTACATTTGAAAATGACCTTAAGATCCCTACTAAGTATTCAATACCTAATAAATTTTTTTTAAAAAAAAAAAATATTACTTATACCTAATTTTATAAAAAAAAAATTTTATTTTATGTTTGTTACATTTATATTTTATTTATATTTTATTCTTTATGCTCACCCTGCTTTGGGGACAAGCTCGTTTGGTTTTGGTGAGCTCGTGTGAGGTGAGAAGATTCATCTTGATCCCGAAGAGCTCAAGTTTTATAAACTCTCCACAATGCCAGATTGTTAAAATTGATTACTTGTTGTGCATGTGAGGTTTTGTTTGTCAAAAATGATCACACCTACCTTTGGTTGGTGGGTGAGATTAGATGAGTTAATTAAGAGTTTAAACTATTTAATCTCATCTAATCTTGCTGATAAATAGCCATGAAGAATGAAGCTCTCGTTATACCAAATTGAAAGAGAATGTGAGAGTGAGGGAAAAATGAGAAGGTGAGAAAAAATTAAATTTTGAGAGTTAGTATTTTATTCTTCTAGTATAAGAGAAAGTGTTTGTTTTTCTACTTATTATTAGAGAGATTGTAACTCCAAAATTATTCCACCTAATAAATTTGTTTATTTTTGTCCATGGTTTTTACCCTAATTATTTAGGGGTTTCCCAAGTAATATCTTTGTGTTTTTTATTTTCAGTATTATTTTTCATTTTTTTTTTCGTGACACTGCTCTATTTCATTCTACATTTTATAACACAGATGATCTCTTCACAATCTCAAGGAGCTACACTTTGACTCGTGAAACTCAGTTTAATTTTGGCACGTCACACAAAGACTTATATACTAAAATTGGGATAAATCTATCTAATGTGAATTAACTCCAAACAAGCTCGAAAGATGTTATTACATGTGTGCCAGCCCTATTCTAGCAAGCCACAATCTAACTTGTGAAGGCAAACTCTAATGAAAGAATGGAGAATACAAGAGTAGAATTATCAAGGTTGTCAGACCCGGCCAGGGCAATGACCCGGCTAAACCCAGGGGTCAGGGGTCAATGGGTTCAACCGGGTCGAACCGAGGTTGAACCGGGGTCAATAATTAAATATAAAAAAATATTATAATAATTAATAATAAGCAAATATAATATTAAATCCATAATTATATTATAAAAACCTACTCAAATTTGATATTTAAATTGATAAATGACTTTATATACAGTAGAGTTTTCTAATTTAGTCATTTATTTTTACATATTTTAAATATTTACAAATTTAATATATTAATATATAATTATCAAACTTCTCTCGGTGTTATTTATTTATTTATTTATTGGTTGATTTTGTTAAAATAAATAAGAAATTTAATTCACTAATTCTTATATCTCAATTGAGTTTTTATTTTGTTTTAAATTTTCTTATATTTTTTATTTAATTAGAATACTTTTAATTTTTATATTTTTATAATAAAATTACACTCATTTATGGTTTTTATTTTTCTTAATAAATTAAATTTTTTTAGAAAGTATTTACATAATACATTAATATATTTTTATTTTTTTAAATGTTAATTTTTTTGTTGGTATATATATATATATATTGTAATTCTATTTATTGATTATAAATTAATATTAATAAATATACATGATTTTTGTGGTTTTTAATGAGAAAAATAATAATAAATTATTAAATATTGTAAAAAAATAAACATTATGACTCGATTGACCCTGCCGGGTCAACCGATTCCCTGCTGAACCGCCGGGTCACTGCTAACACCGGGTTTTTTTAATACCCGGGTCAATCGAGATACCCGGGCCGGCCACATGGCCGGTTCCCGGTTTTTCCGATTGAACCGGCCGGGCCGGTCCGGGTCTGACAACATTGAGAATTATAAATAAAAAAATTTTAAAAAAGAAAACATCAAGGACATAGGTGACTAGGAGAGTGAAAAAAAAAATCAAGGGTTATATGGTCATTTTAAAATTTGAGAAGACTTGTAGGCCCTTTATTCTTATATCACATCATATTATGTTGTTATTGTTATAAGCAAAAGTTTATATTATTTCAAGAATATAAAAACCCATGAAATTTTTTTTTTGTATCGGGAAAGTGATAGAGCCCAAAAAGCAAGGACATTTTGGGTAATCTACACTCAAAACAAACAGCGTGTCCTTGGACAAACCGTGTTTGTTCACCAACTCATTCTCTTCTCCCACACTCCTCTCCGACCAATCCGCGTTCACTCTTTCTTTCTAATATATATATATTGATCATGTCACCACCCTCACCATCAACACAATACTCTTCTCTTTGGACCCATCAAAACCTTCAACTCTTCTTCTCTTTAGATCTCTCTGTCTTTATACATACATACATATATATATATATATATATATATAGATTTGATTAATTAAGAGATGGGTGAGAAGATGATGAAGAAGAAGAAGACAACAACAGTGAGGGGACGTGCATGGAGATTAATACGTATAGCATTAATATGGGCTAGAAAAGGTGGTGCATTCAAGCAAAGTCTTCTTCTTTCTCTCAAGCTTGCTTTCAAGAACATTACTAATCATCATCAGAAGAGCATTCATTACTTGGAACGTGAGTTCTCATTTGATGAAACTCCTTCATTTCGTTTCAAGCTTCACCGGCCTCGCTTTCCGTGCATCGGTTTTCCTGATGTCCATGATCAAGATGATGATGATGCTGTCTTCTTCTTCAGTGGACATGATAATAATGTTATTAATTCCATTTCTTATGATCATCATAAGAATGATGATGATGATGTTAATGATGGCATTGAAGAAGAAGAAGAAGAAGAAGAAGAAGAGCCAGAACAATTAGAAGGGATAGATAGCCAGGCTGAAGAGTTTATTAATAACTTTTATCAAGAGATGAAGCTCCAACGCCAAGTCTCTTTCATTCAATACAATGACATGCTTCTCAGAAGCATCTCTTGATTATTTATTTATTTATTATATATACATTATTTCTAATGTGTGTTGCCACACATTCTTTTCTTTTGTTTTGTTTATTTTTCTCCTTTTTTTTCACATTTTGGAGGGTTTTGTAGAGAGATTTAATTGATTTTGTAAAGAGTTGTGAATCATATTGATATTTCAGATTAAATTGAGAGTTTTTATTTTTTATTTTTATTTTTTTATTTTGAGTCCAAGTGTTCATTCGTATATGTTGGATAATATATCTGATGACATATTTTATATAACAATAGCTTTGTATTTTATTTTATTATTTTAAAGTATCACCAAAACATTAAAATTTGCTCTACAGAAAATGGCAAGTAAAATAAAATTAAAATAATTATGGGACGATCTATAAAAAGGGTGGTGGCAAGTAATTTTCTATTCGTTAATAATGTTCATCATTCATGCCAAGGCTCTTGCAAACAATCCAATAACAAATTGAAAGGTGCAAATTGATCCAAATTTAGATGAAGCAATTAACAAATTAAATCTTCGATCAAGTGCCCAACTTGATCAATAACTGATAGAAGATGGAGATAAGTATTTAGCCAGCACACATTAGATGACCCCTTTGGGTCATATTTATAGAACCAATAAATGTACAAGTATAACTATATGTATGTATACACACATATACATACACAATATACATACATCAAAATATATAGCTAACACGCTTCCTCAAACTCACCGTGGGTCATAAATCGAGAGTTTGGCAATCAAAAACTGAAACCATGAGACTGTATGTGCCTTAGTGAAAATATCAGCAAGCTGCTGTATGGAGGCAATATAAGAAAGAATAATACTGTCAGCAATATAATGATGACGAACAAAGTGAAGAGCGATCTCAAGATGCTTTGTATGTTCATGAATGACAGGATTAGCAGCGATTTTAATGGCACTCTGGTTGTCACAGTGTATAGGAGTAGGGGCAGAGACAGAGACACCAAAGTCCATCAAAATCTGTCGCAACCAAAGAACCTCCTTAGCAGTAGAAGACATAGCACCATACTCAGCTTCAGCAGTAGAAAGAGCAACAGTAGATTGTTTCTTGCTTTTCCAAGAGATAAGAGAATCTCCAAGAAAAATACAGAAATCAATAGTAGAACGTCGATCAGAGGCATCTCCTGCCCAATCAGCATCACAATAGGCGCGCAACTTAAGAGAAGATGTGGCAGAAAAAAGTAAAGAGCGAGATATAGTGCCACGAAGATAACAAAGAACTCGTAAGAGGGCAGCGTAATGAGTAGAGCGAGGAGTACTCACAAATTGACTAAGAACATGAACAATATATGCAATATCAGGCCGAGTAATAGTCAGATAGACAAGAGCACCAATAAGCGTACGATAGCGAGTAGGATCAAGCAGAGGCTCACCATCAGAAGAGGAGAGACGGTGATGTAGCTCAATAGGAGTAGAGGCAGTGCGAAGATCAGTGATATCAGCTCGCCGAAAAATGTCAGATATGTACTTCTGTTGAGATACCAAGTAACCTCGACGAAAATAAGCAACCTCAAGACCAAGAAAATAACGAAGAGGGCCAAGATCTTTCATCTGAAACTCGGTATGCAACCGCTGTTTCAAAGAAATAACAGTATCAACATCATCACTAGTGATAACAATATCATCAACATAAAGAAGTAGAATAGTGATGCCTCGAGAAGTCTGCCGAGTGAAGAGGGCATAATCTTAAGAGCTCTCGGTGAAACCAAGAGTAAGAACCACATTGCGAAACCGCTCAAACCAGGCACGAGGAGCCTGTTTGAGTCCATAGATAGCTCGGCGAAGATGACAAACATGCTGAGAAGGATGAGAGAAACCAGGAGGAGGAGTCATATAAACATCTTCAGAAAAATCGTCATGTAAGAAGGCATTGGTCACATCTAACTGATGAAGTGGCCAGTGACGAGCAGCAGAAATAGCAAAAAGAAGGCGAACAGTAGTCAATTTGGCCACATGAGCAAATGTCTCCTCATAATCATTGTCATACTCCTGAGTAAAACCACAAGCAACAAGACGCGCTTTGTGGCGCTCAATACTACCATCAGCTCGGGTCTTGACTCGATAGACCCACCGACAACTGAAAGGAGTAACACCAGATGAAAGAGGAACAAGATCTCATGTATGCATACGTTGTAGAGCATCAAGTTCTTCTGACATAGCCTGTTGCTACTGGGGATGTTTCACTGCCTCACGATAAGACTGCGGCTCAGAATGTGAGTGAATAGTGATAAGAAAGGCTTGGAAATCGGGAGAATAAGAAGATGAGAGAGAAAGGGCGTACCGAGCAGGAGGCCGACTTGGATGGTCTGGGTAACAACGGGAAACAGCAGGAACATCTTCAGGAGAGGATGGGTCAGTGGAGAGAGGAGTCAAATCGCCAGAATCACCAGAATTATCAATGCACCCAGAGGAAGGGGAAGGAGGAACAGAGGAAGTGTCGATGGAGACATTTGGAAAGGGCACTGAATTGGTAGTTGTGGTAAAACTCGAAAGAACTATGGAGGGGAGAGAAGAGGATGCAGTGGTAGTGGAAGACTGAAGAAAGGAAAGATTTGGGAAGGATGAAGAAAAGTAAGGAGTATCTTCAAGAAAAGTGACATTACGGGAAATACGAAGACGGTGAGAATAAGGATCATAACAGCGATAGCCCTTATGTTCAGAGCTATATCCAAGAAAAATACACATGGTAAAACGAGGAGAAAGTTTGGTTCGCTTGACAGTGGGCAGAAGAACAAAACATGTGCAGCCAAACGTACGAAGATGATAGACGCTCATAAGGTGTGATACTAGATAGAGTTGAGGTAGGAGTGCGAAAGTATGTGTGAAAGGATATAGAGAGATACTCGCGTGCCCTGTCGGAGCGAAAAATCTTAATACGTTTACCAAACTGAGTATATACCATTTGCGTAAATTGAGAGTAAATGGCAAAAACCTCATATCGGGAACACATTAAATAAAGCCAGGTATATCGCGAGAAATCATCAACAAAAGAGATATAATAGAAGAAACCACCAAGAGAAGAGAAGGGTGCAGGATCCCAAACATCAGAATGAACTAGATCAAAAGTAGATTCCGAAATAGATTCTCGTGAAGAAAAAGGAAGAGCAGTGGGTTTAGCAAGCTTACATCCCATACATGGATGTGGAGGAAGGGAAGAAATAGAACCAAGATTACATGAACTTGTTAAGAGTTTTAGGCGAGAACTAGATAAGTGACCGAGCCGACAGTGCCAACGATCAACAGAACATACAGAAGCGACAATATCAGAAGATGGATGAGCTAGAAGATGAAGAGAATCTAAGTGATAGAGGCCGGCAACTCTACGCCCGATCCCAATCCTCTGGCCTGTAAGATTGTCCTGTACGGTACAAACAGAGGAAGAAAAGGAAACTGTGAGACCATGATCAGTTCAGTTAGCTGACTAACAGAAAGAAGATTGAGGGCTAAGCTAGGGACATGATGGACGTGAGGAATGTCAAATGAAGTAGACTGAAGACGACCACACTGCGTGACAGGATGAAGGCTCCCACCAGCAGTACGAACACTAGAAAAGGTATGAGGCGCAGTAATAGAGACAAGGTTAGAGGTATCGGCAGTCATATGATGAGTGACACCAAAATCTGAAATCCAGGAGGAGGATAGGGATGCCAATTGGTCCCGGCCCCGATGGGAAACCCGATTCCCCGCCCCGTTGGGGTCGGGGTCGGGGAATTTTTTCGGGTGTCGGGGCGGGGGCTGGGGCCGGGGCCGGGCCTAAAAAAAATTCCCTGTCGGGGTCATTGCCGGGGACGGGGAATATCCTCCCCGCACCGCCCCGGCCCAGGCCCGGCCCCAAAATATTAAATATTTAATTTAAATAATATATATTATATTATATTATAAATATCTAAATAAAAATTGAAAAAAACCTATATATTTATTTATTTAATTAACAAATTATTAATAATTAAATGAACATTAGTATAAAAATTAAATAAAATTCTAAACTTATATTAACAATATTGTATTTTTTAAATTTGTAAATAATTTATTAGTGATTGTGTATGTTGATATTTTGTATTAGGTCGTATTTGTAAATGAGTTTCTCAATTATTAAAATTTTTATGGTTTTTTTAACAAATATTTTATAAATTTTATTTTAATTAAAAATAATTTTTTTAATTTGTTAATCGGGGCTGGGGAATCCCCGAACCCAAAAAATCCCCACAAGGACGGGGACGGGGAAAAAAAATTCCCCTTATTCGGGTTTGGGGCCGGGTACGGGGATGGGAGTTTCATTTCGGGGTCGGGGCCGAGGAATGTATTCCCCGATGAATTCCCGCCCCATTGACATCTTTAGAGGAGGAAGACATACCAGAGACAACAGACATAGCAGAGGAAATAGTGGAGGGCAGAGCATGCTGCATAGCATGAATCTGCTCAGTAAGCTGAGCAACCTGAGAAAGAAGATCAGCAGAAGGAGAATCGGAAGTGGAGACAAGCAGCATGAGGGGAGGAAACAGGAGATCGAGGCGGAGGGCGAGACTGTGATGACTGCTGCTGCTGTCGTTGCTGAAGCTTCAGACACTGATTCTTCATATGTCCAGGACGATTGCAGTAATGACCGAGTGGAGGTTGATGAAACAAGAGCTGGTGGCACAAAAGGTACTTTAGGGGATCGTGGAGAGGTTACAGCAAGAACTGTGTCTGTAGGAATAAACCGTGGAGATAATGTGCTGAGACGTGTTTCTTCGGCAATAACACTACGAATAACATCATCAAATGATGGAAGAGGGTCTTGATTGAGCAGTTGACTGCGAACAGGCTCAAAATCTGGACGAAAACGCATCAGAAAGTCAAAGGTGCGCTGTATTTGGCGAGACTAAGTGCGGATTTTGCAACATGTGCATTTTAGGCAAGTGGATGCCTCCAATGAATCAATCTGACGTCATAAGGACCGTATGTCACTGACATATTCTCTAACAAAACGCTCACGCTGCTGAATATGAGTAAGATCCTGTAAAATGGCATATTGACGAGCAGAGCTGGAATGTTGAAACATATGAGCTAAGTGTCCTCACATTGCATAAGCAGTGGGAAGATGTCCAATTTCCATACGGACATCAATCTCACAAGACTGACAAATGATAGTCATGGTACGATAATCAGCAATGGTCCATGATGCATCCGGAGTGGAGGGTTGGGGAGAGGTACCGTCGACATGGCCAAGTAGATCCATACCAAGTAAAATAATGTGAATAGTAGTAAACCATTCTCTGTAATTAGCGCCGTTTAGTTTGATATCGACCAGAGATAGGAAATGTGGAGTAGAGGAGGTTGATGCCATTTGTTGTTGTAGTTGATTGATTATTTTTTTTTTAATAATATAGGGATAGGAAATAATATTAGATGCTAGTAAGGATATGAAATAATACTAATGCTAGTAAACATAATACGGTTTTTTTTTAAATATATATATATATATAAATTTATAAATATATATAGATATATACAGTAGAAGGATAAGAAAAGAATCAAAAAAGGATTTTTTTTTGTTTTTGTTTTTATTTTTTGTTGTTGTTGTGTTTTTTTTCCTTTTTATTGTTGTTTTTTTTTTGTTTTGTTTTTTTTTATAATATGTATTATATATTATATAATATATATTATATTCGTAGTGAGAATCAAAACAAACAGAAAAAAGTCAAAATTCTTGGGACTTGAGTGGTGAAAGTTCCGGGCTTGGAGTCCGTGTCGGTCTTCTGGTCAGGGAAGCAGAGGAGATCGTCTTGTTGAGAAAATCAAGGGACGTCGAAGGAGAAGAGCGGCTGGTCCGGTTGAGAAGACAGAGAGACGTCAGGTAAGCGGTAGAAGTAATCCTGTTGAGAAGATCTTCTGGTTCCGGTTGAGAAGACTGAGAGATAAGCAAGAAGCTGTGATGGTGATGATTCCGGAGAGACAAACGAGTGGCGGTGATGATCACGGTGGCAAAAGTAGAGCAACAGAGGTGTTGCCCGGTGCAGATGGGTGTCGGAGATAGTGGTCAGTGCGAAACAAAACAACCAAGGAGTGCAACAAAACAAACAAACGGACGGATCAACAATCTGGCGAAATTGGCCGGTGACCGACATCTGATACCATGATGGAGATAAGTATTTAGCCAGCATACAATAGATGACCCCTTTGTGTCATATTTATAGAACTAATAAATATACAAGTATAACTATATGTATGTATATACACATACATACACAATGTACATACATCAAAATATATACCTAACAATAACCTTTTTCAATCAAATCTTGTTATCTTTGTAGATATTTATCTACAAAAGAGCCGAGCTACAACAGATTTTAGTCTTAAGCTAATAAAACACAATCTCTGGAAGTAACAATGTAGCAGTAAAATCTTTACTTAATTTACATCTAATCAAGCTGCAGCGATCCGTCGTTATTGACAATATCTTGCATTTTTCGAGCAGCAGCAGCCAGCCTCTCTTCGCTCTTGCAGAAAGCAAACCTGATGTATCTATTTCGATAGATCTCGCCATCAGGAAGCAAATGGAAGAACTGTTGTGTGTGAGAAAACGCGGAACTAGTGTGGCAATTCATCGAACACTTGGTGTGCGATATCACATTACCTAGCAATCACACAATGAATGGGCAATGCAA